>NC_088875.1:8777114-9010620 GCF_032884065.1 Artemia franciscana | reverse complement strand
TTTCTTAATCTATCTTTTTGGTACCAATGATTTTCCGAACCCTCCTCTTCTGTCCCAGAGTACCCTGACCCCAAGGTACTCTGGGACACGGTTAAGGGTACTCTGGGACACAGTGCACTTTTTGATCAAATTTCATTTATTACAAACCTATAGTCAACTTCAATGAAAATAAAAACATAATAAAAAAACTTGTAACATTATTCATTCAACGGGGAACTGCGAAAGGTCAATATCAAAAGTCAGGGCTTTCACAGCCCGTTCTGTGCCTCCACTAAGATTCGGTCTTGGTAGGCGTAACTCGATCTCATCTGTTGTGACAAAGGCTTCGTCCTTTGGCTGTGGAAATACGAATTTCCACGTAGGGACTTTCCGTTTTAGGAAGTTCACACTATACCCTTCCAGTTCAATCTCCAAGACTTCACCAGCATAATACTTTGAACTTTTCTAACTGACGTACCTAACCAGTACAAAATCGCCAGGCTTTATCTCCGTTGGTTCTTTCACAGTCTCTTCCATGTCACTCAGGTGCAAGGAATCATCAGTGTCAGCACAGAGCTCAACAGAAGCAGCATCACTACTGTGGCTAAAATCTAAGCCACCTTTGCTTGATCTCTTTTTTTATCTTGCTTTCTTTTCGTTATCTTCTGTTTTTTATTTTCCTTTGCTTCTTCCTTCTTTTTCCTCTTCAGGTCTCTCTGCCTCTCTGTTTCAAAAATGGCATCCTTAACGGGGGTTGCAGTCAAAATCTTGGACTGGCCAGGCTTCCTTCCTCCTTTTTTTTTCTGAATATCAATTTGACGTTTAGGAAGGGGAAGTATTTGATCGAGCAGAACACAGACTGAACCACCAGCGCCCATGACTCCCTGTCTGACAGCCCACTGTCCGCTTGCGTTGATGAGCTGCTCCCTGCGCCGACATTGATCTGCACTTCATCTGTCGGATCGCAGGGATTGCTGACGGGAGTCAGGGATGGAAGAAAGTCTGATTCTTCCAGACATTGGGATTAAACGGATGGATTCCTGGTTTAGAAAAACCACTCATTATGTTGGTTGGGTTGAATGCTTTAGGGAAAGCAACCCCAAGAAGTTCAGAGATTTCGTATTCCGTGACTGGTCTTCCAGGATGGTTTCTTAGCCAGTTTTCAATAGCTTGGTAGAAATATGTTTTAAGTGGTGAATAGACGGTCACATCAAGGGGCTGCAGCCTGTTTGACGTGTGTGGGGGAAATGTCAGTATTTGCAACCCCATCTCTTTCGCAGCAGAAATGAAGCTGTAGCTCATGTGACTATCATGGTTGTCCATGAGAAGAAAGACTGGTTGCTCAGGAGAGCACCTTACGTACCTTTTAAAGTGCTCAAAGTAGCCAAGGAATAACTCGGTCGTCATCCATGCATTTCCGGGCTTTCCACTGGCGACAGCTTTTGTCCCTGGTGGTGCCCCATCTAAGAGTCTTTCAACAAAGCGGGTCCTTCCAAAGATAAGGTAAGGGAGAATGAAGCTTCCCATCGCATTGATAGTTCCAACCATTGTAACTAGTTTTCCTCTTTCCTGTGATGTAGTTGCTCCTAGCTGCTTTACACCTTTAGGGCTAAGTACCTTCCGGCATTTCTGTTGAACATTCGATAAGCCCGTCTCATCCATGCTGTAGATGCGGTCAGCTGGAAAATGAAACTTCGACTGTAGCTCTTCAAGATGTTTATAGAATGTGTCAACTGCAGCACGGTTGAAACCAAGGTTGCGATGAAGGCTGGTGCTTTCCGGTCTCCTCAAGGAAATTCTTGTATGTCTCTCCATGAAACCTTTATACCAGTCTTCTCCTGCTGCTTCATTGTCATCCCATGATTTAGGGTATTTCAGGGTGTTCGCCTTGGCAAATTCCCAAGCTAATTTCTTTGTCCGTTTTTTCGTAAGTCCGTAGTTCATTCGTGATGAAAGTAGAATATAAGATTCGAGTGAATCTTCCATTTCAGAAGAGAATACTTTTTTCACATCATAGCGTGGTGTGAAGCGAAATGCAACTTTTTCTTCGTCTGCCGACGCGGAATATGCCTTACAGTACCGAGAAAGTGTTGATTTCTGAACAGCATGCAGTGTTGCTGCAGTTCTGATTGGCTTTCCATCTTTTAAGTAAGCCATTACAGCAGCCTTCATGTTTTCTTTGTCCCAGGCATAAAGAGAGGGATCAGACTTCCTCATCCTCGGCATTCTGCAAAAAATGATACTTTTAGGAACGAAAAGCAAAGAACCGTTTTTATTGTTGCCATGGCTAACACAGTTTGAAAGATTATCTGGTGTATATCAGGCAGTTCCGTCTCACAGCTTGACCTTTACATTACATTATCAGTTGTTGAAATGAGGGTACCCTGGGACAAAATGGACAAAAAGTGTCCCAGGGTACCCAGGAACACGTGTCCCAGAGTACCCAAACAGGTAGCTCTCCACACAAACTTCATCTTCTGCCCCTAGATGGTAGTTCAGGTCAACCACTGAACAACATTTTGTAGCCTAAAGAAAACTACTTCAGACAAAAAAACATTCAATACCCTCCGACGAACTGTTCAAAAGATTTTTTGTAAAAACCAGGTCCTTTTTCTTACTCAAACACCCATAAAAAAACTCTTACCTAAAATCTCTGATGAAAATGTTTCTCGATTTCTTCAGGAAAACACATGCATACTTACTGATAGATGGCACGTCGTTCGTCATTCAGGCGGGATTTTTGAACAATTTTTTTTTCACAAAGGTACCATGTCCCGTCTGACCCTTGTCCCATCTTCCCCACATCTCCCCTATGTTGAAGGCTAAATTGATGTGGAAGTGTGTAAAATTTTTCTTCAAGCTCTTTTATGAACAGTTTTTCATAAAGCTTGCATAAACTGGTTGATAAAGTTATGGGTCAGGAGGATGTGCATTACTTGGAGGTTTTTCTGTCTTTTAGGAACATGAGAAGGATCACTCTTACAAAATGTTGACAGAGTCAGACCTTGTATAAAAATTATCTGCAGAAGTAATGTGAGATATTGTAAAAGCTAAGGAACACGATATTTGATATGTAGAGTGTGAATTCAGGGTCAGGAGGGTCAGGAGGATGTGTATTACTTGGAGGGTTTTCTGTCTTTTAGGAACATGAGAAGGATCTCTCTCACAAAATGTTGACAGTCAGACCTTGTGTAAAAATTATCTGCAGAAGTAATGTGAGATATTGTAAAAGCTAAGGAACACGATATTTGATATGTAGAGTGTGAATTCCATCTATGCATTGTGACAGCTTTGGTTTAAGGTAGCTAATAGTATCAGCCACAAAGATTACAGATACTACACAATCAGAGTCAAGGAATGCCTGCAAAAATAGGTCAAGTTGTTCAACATATTCTTGTTTAAGTTCTAGTCCACCAGATTGGCGGAAATTTTCTCCACCATTCTGGTGGAGAGAATTTGACATCATAGAAAGAATACCAATCGCATGAAGGAATATTGGCTGTAGGATATTTTCTAGGAAAGTTAGTATATACCATATAAGATCAACCAGTCTTGTCTACTGGACTACTTTACTCTGTATTTTGGGAAAAGCTAAAATTCTAAACCAGACTGCTTTTGCCATCTTGAAAAATGGTTAAGGCCCCTCAAGATTTTTTCTGGTACCCTCATTCCTTGTTTTTTTTTTCTTTTTTTTGCTCTTCTTTTTAGAATAAATTTGTCAATTTGGTCGATTATTGGCATCTTTGTCACATTGCCCCCCCCCCCCTCCCAAGACTTTGCTCCAGATCTGCCTCTGAGTTTGTCTTGCCTTAAATTTGTTTTGTACGGTAATTGTAATTATTTTTGCTTTTGATTGAATCAAGAAAATATGAGGCAAACTTACAAGCTGAAGTCAAACCCTTTGTTTGACCTGTTTTTGAAGCTTAGTTTGACCTGCAAAATTCGAGGCAATTTATCTGTTATTATAAGGATTATATCTTGTTTTCTTTTTGTTTGAACTTCATTTATACTTTAATTTTCGTTCTGTATAGAAAATATTAGCAAGTACTGTATAATTAAAGAGTTTTTTTTTAATTATGCTACATTCTCTAATTTTTGCTAAAAATTGTGTTCTTACAAACAAGCAAATAATTTTTGGATAAATTACAAAAGAATTTCTCCAGCAAATCAAATTGTTGATATAAATTTAATCAGTGTCTATGAGGTAACACATAATTTCTAGTAAATATTGCAAAGGAACCAAGCCTGAATCAAGAATTAAAGGTGAAGGTAGAGAATGCTGCATCAGACTCCACAATCCCTACCAGCAGTGCTGATCTCCGTTTCATAGCCTTTCAGCCAGGAGGTGTAAGGAGGGGGGGGGGCAAACCATCCTATGGTTTTACATACCCTTCCTGTCTACCTTTCCCAGATTTCTCCAGGTACCCATTAAGAGCTGAGTTGACTCTGGCCGAGCTTACAGTCACACCAACGACCAGCATTCCAAATCAAACAACCACAAACACCAGGACTTAATCTCCTGTCTTTATGGACAAATGATTGCAAGTGTAGCATGCTAACCAAGAATGTGCCTTGTTATTGGCTCATATCAAGCCTTGATTTAGGCTTGCAACAAGACAATAGTTGGGGATCTAGCAGGCTTAAAGCAAGCTTGTTTGATGCTTTCTACTTAATTTTACAGAGTTTTTGCAAGCTTATTTGCCAATTATTAATTGGCTAAAAGCCAGAATCGCTGGTTTTTTTAGGCTAAAACAGCTAGCTTAAACACTGTCCTCACAAAGTCTTTAAAACCTTATCAGACAGTTCGTGGTAACCAACTGTAGTAAGGAGCGACCCTGCTCTACAGTAACTGAAACTCTAAAAAATGGAATTTTTATAACCATAGTTACATCAAAAGAATTGCATTTTAATGCTGATTTTAAATACATAAGTTTCATCAAGTTTAGACTTACCCATCAAACCTTAAGAGCCTGAGAAAATTTGCCTTATTTTAGAAAATAAAGGGGAACACCCCTTAAAAGTCATAGAATCGTAACGAAAATCACACCGTCGAATTCAGCGAATCAGAAAACCCCGCAGTAGAAGTTTCAAGCTTGCACCTACAAAAATGTGGAATTTTGTATTTTTTGCGACAATTCAGATCACAAATGTGTGTTTGTTTTTTTTTCAGGGGTGATCGTATCGACCCAGTAGTCCTAGAATGTCGCGAGAGGGCTTATTCTACCGGAACTAAAACTTCTAGTGCCCTTTTTAAGTGACCGAAAAAATTGGAGGGCACCTAGACCCCCCTCCCACCCTCACTTTTTCCAAATTCCCCGGATCAAAATTCTGAGATAGCCATGCTATTGAGCATTGTCGAAAAACCTAAAACTATGTCTTTGAGGACGACTTACTCCCCCACGGTCCCCCTGGGAGGGACTGCAAGTTACAAACTTTGACCCGTGTTTACATATAGTAATATGGTTATTGGGAAGTGCACAGACGCTTTCAGGGGGATGTTTTTGGTTGGGGGAGGGGTTGAGGGGAGGGGGTTATGCGGGGGAAACTTTCCATGGTGGAATTTGTAACGGGGGAAGAAAATTTCCGTGATGGGGGTGCAGGACTTTTTTCAACTGAAAGTAAGGAGCAACACTAACTTAAGATGAACAAAAATTATTACGCATATGAGGGGTTCACCTCCTCCTAATGCCTCCCTCTTTACGCTAAAGTAATTTTATTAATTTCAACTATTTATTCTATGACCTTTGTGATTCAGGGGTCATTCTTAAGGAATTGGGACAAAATTCAAGCTTTAATGTAAAGAGCGAGGTATCGACGAGGGGTTGAACCCCTTCATATACATAATAAAAACATACGATTACAGAAGTTCGTTACGTCAGTTAATTCGTAAGTTACGAATATTTTTACTAATAAAAACGTTCGCAAAAAATTAAAGTTCTAGTTGCCTTTTTAAATAACAAAAAAATTGGAGGGTAACTAGGCCTATTCCCGCGCTCCTTTTTTTTTAAAGTCGTCTGATCAAAACTATGAGAAAGCCATTTAGCGAAAAAAATAAATTAATATGCAAATTTTGTTTTAATTATTCATGTGCAGAGAGCCAAAATCAAAGCATGCATTAATTCAAAAACGTTCAGAAATTAAATAAAAAAAAAAGTTTTTTTTTAACTGAAAGTAAGGAGCAACATTAAAACTTAAAACAAACAGAAATTACTCCGCATATGAAAGGGGCTGTTCCCTCCTCAACGTCCCGCTCTTTACGCTAAAGTTTTTACTGTTTTAAAAAGTAGAGTTGAGAGAAAGAGTCAAACTTTAGCATAAAGAATGGGCGTTGAGGAGGGAACAGCCCCTTTCATATACAGAGTAATTTCTGTTCGTTTAAGTTTTAATGTTTCTCCTTACTTTCAGTTAAAAAAAAACCTGTTTTTTGTACTTAATAGGTAGGAAAAGAATGAGCCTAGAGACTTGAAAACATCACCCAGGGCCCAATAGATAAATAATTGCTTTTCTAACATTGCTTTACTAATTTATTAGTATGCAAGTTACTTTATGCTATTAATCATGTAGGGCACAACATTTTGCTCTTCATAGCCTCTTTGGAATCAGTTTTAGCAATAGTGCAAACCAATTGTTTAAAACACAGTAATGAACAATAAGTGGCAATTTGCCCAAACTTAGGCTGTAAATCCATTCCTGAAAATTTCGTTTACTTAGCTCAACAACTCTCTAATGTAATGAAAAGCTTTTGCCTAGGAATTCAGCATTCAAAACAGGTTCAATTTTCGGGAGATTCAATAACTAAATGACAAATGTACTATCCAATGCTCTTTTCTAATATAACAAGGTAAATGCATGTTTTTCCTAATTAATATGGAAGCTAAAAGAAAACATATCACTTAATACACCTCTCAACGTTTGTGCAAAGTTGCTAATTATTATCCTCAAAAATGGGCTCCAGTTCTCCTCCATAACAGGCCAGATATAACCCCAGGTTAAACAAAAAATTTGCTGATTTTATTGGTTTCTTTTATTTTGTCTAATGTTGACAAGAAACAAGCAGAAAAAGAAACCAACGACATCAGAAAAGTTTTGCATATAGCCAAGGACCATATCTGGCCTCATTGGTGGGGCTGGGGAACATTTGAAGGGGTGGTAAATAGTTCATTTGAATGAGCAGTAAAGAAGTACCAACTGGCGTGTTCCCTTCAGCCAGCAAATTAATTAAGAAAACCAAATTTTACCTAAAATTTTCACTGCCTCCACAAATTCATTACTGACCCTTGAAACTACATAAGAGAATGTGACGAAATCAAACAGTTCGTGGTAACGAACTGTAGTAAGGAGCGACCCGGCTCAATAGTAACCAAAACTCTAAAAAATTGAATTTTGATATCAATAGCTACATCAAAAGAATCGTATTTTAATGCTGATTTTAAATATATAAGTTTCATCAAGTTTAGTCCTACCCATCAAAAGTTACGAGCCTGAGAAAATTTGCCTTATTTAAGAAAATAGGGGGAAACACCCCCTAAAAGTCGTAGGATCTTAACGAAAATGACACCATCAGATTCAGCGTATCAGAGAACCCTACTATAGAAGTTTCAAGCTCCTATCTACAAAAATGTGGAATTTTGTATTTTTTGCCAGAAGACAAATCACGGGTGCGTGTTTATTTGTTTTTTTTTTTTGTTTTTTTTTTCCCCAGGGGTCATCGTATCGACCAAGTGGTCCTAGAATGTCGCAAGAGGGATCATTCTAACGGAAATGAAAAGTTCTAGTGCCCTTTTTAAGTGACCAAAAAATTGGAGGGCATCTAGGCCCCCTCCCACGCTCATTTTTTTCCCAAAGTCAACGGATCAAAATTTTGAGATAGCCATTTTGTTCGGCATAGTCGAAAACCATAATAACTATGTCTTTGGGATGACTTACTCCCCCACAATCCCTGCGGGAGGGGCTGCAAGTTACAAACTTTGACCAGTGTTTACATATAGTAATGGTTATTGGGAAGTGTACAGAGGTTTTCAGGGAGATTTTATTTTTGGAGGATTATTGGAGGATATAGGGGGATTATATTTTTTGGCTATGTTGGAGGATCTTTCCTTGGAGGAATCTGTTATGGGGGAAGAAAAATTCAATGAAAAGGGCGCAGGGTTCTCTAGCATTACTATAAGAAAACAATGAAAAATAAACATGAAAACGTTTTTTCAAATGAAAGGAAGAAGTAGCATTGAAACTTAAAACGAACAGAGATAATTACGCATATGAGGGGTTCTAAAAATACTTTAGCATAAAGAGCGAGGTATTTAGGAGGAGATAAATACCTTGCTCTTTATGCTAAAGTATTTTTAGTAATTTCAACTATTTATTCTACGGCCTATCTGATTCAGGGGCCATTCTTAAAGAATTGGGAAAAAACTTACGATTTAGTGTAAAGAGCGAGGTATTAACGAGGGTACCAACCCCCTTGTATACATAATAAAAATATAAGGTTATGCAAGTTTGTTACGTAAGTTAATTCTTAGGTTACGTGTATTTTTTACTAATAAAAACGTTCATTAAAAATTAAAAGTTCTAGTTGCCTTTTTAAGTAACCGAAAAATTGGAGGGCAACTAGGCCTCCTTCTCCACCCCTTATTTCTCAAAATCGTCTGATCAAAACTAAGAGAAAGCCATTTAGCCAAAAAAAGAATTAATATACAAGTTTCATTTTAATAATTTATGTGCAGAGAGCCAAAACCAAACATGCATTAATTCAAAAACGTTCAGAAATTAAATAAAAAAAAAACTAATTTTTTTAGCTGAAAGTAAGGAGCGGTATTAAAACTTAAAACGAACAGAAATTACTCCGTATATGAAATGGGTTGTCCCCTCCGCAATCCCTCGCTCTTTACGCTGAAGTTTGACTCTTTGCCACAATTCTACTTTTTAAAACAATTAAAAGCTTTAGCGTAAAGAGCGTGGGATTGCGGAGGGGACAACCCATTTCATATACGGAGTAATTTCTGTTCGTTTTAAGTTTTAATACCGCTCCTTACTTTCAGCTAAAAAAATTAGTTTTTTTTTTTATTTAATATGTAGAAGAACTAAGAAATAAACATACTATATGATTCACTATTCAATGCTCTGTTCATACCTAAAAGGTATCTATTCCAAATTAAAAATTTGATTTAGAAATTGAGGAATTTGCAACAGACGCTTGTTAAATCATGATTGCACAAGTAGCTATAATCTAGTAAAAAGCAAACCGCAGCCCAAAATGCAGTCCATGGAAGACAGAGTGGGATGTAATTGAGTCAATGTCTCTCCATCATTACTAACCAGCGACTCTACAGGATTCTTTCCTTATTTTCCTGGATAATGTGAATTAAGGTTTAAGGTAAAAGTTAAACATGCATTTTGAAAAAAAAAATTCTAGAGAAAAACAAACCATCATTTGCAGCATATTTAGGAATGTTAGCTATTATTTCAATTAATCTTAAGAGTAAAATTTTATGAAAAAAATGGGACTTCAAAAGATTCTAAAAGTCCCTAAAAATGGAATCAGATTGAAAGAAAAAAACATACAATTAAAATTACTAAGGCTGAAAACCCTATAAAGCAGAGTTACAGCCCCAATCTGCCTTCAACAACAAGAAAAGCCACTTTATGCATGGAGAGCCTAGATGCGCCTCTTTGTTTTCTTTTTTTCTCTTTGCAGCTAGTTGGTGAATGGAACAACAGAGAGAGCCATTTTAAGGGCTCATTTGAAATCAAATTTTTATAACTAGATTCATTTTATAAATTAGACCTAGTGCAATCATAAAGTACCGTATGGTACCCAAAAATGGCACTTTGGCTGCCGTTCTTAGAGTGGAAAGGCTAGAGACTACAAAAAGGGTAAACATCCAAATCTTCATGGTCAAAAACCCTGAAACTGATGTTTATAAGCCCCCATCTTGTAAATACTTCCTGTCAGCCCCCTTAATAGATTCAAAATTGTCTGTGGACTAACAAAGCTAGGCTAGTGGTGTCAATTCACAAAAATTTAGGGGGAAGAGCAATTGGTTTTTAATGAGAATGCCCCAAAAAGGGTATTTTTCGAAATTTTGGTGGGAGCAAAAACTAGGGGGACAAAGGTTTCTCTTCCCTCTCATCCCTCCATTGATGCCACTGGAACTAGTAGGTATCTGAAACATCATAGACAGATTTTTAAAGGCTCAATTTAAAGTTATTTATCACATCAACATACTTTTTGTAGACTTAAAGTTGACAAGAGCATAAAAAAGCTGCATTGAGTGGTGACAGAAGTTTGAAGTCTAGATTATCTTGTTGTCATAAAAGTTTATAACAAACACTATTAAAGAGGACAGGTGGAACAATCAGGACATTTTATTGTGGCTGTGGTAGACTAAGTTCAGATCTTGGATAAGAAAATTTTATTTGAAATAGGTATTCTCTTTCTTGAGCCCATTCATTTCTAATGATCAGTTCTCCTATAATGCTAAGGTGCAAGAAGCAAAAATAATGAAATAATACTTTTTGACGAGAAGTAAAAAATTCTTTGCAGCATTACAACAGATACATTGCATTAATACTACTACTACTAACAACTCACTCCAGCACCAAGCCATCTGAGGTCATTCTATTCTTTTCAAAGCTTTAAACCATCTCAACAAGTTCCAATTTCCCTTAAATCATTCCTTACAATGTCCTCCCACCCTATTAGGGAGCAGCCTACTTTTTGCTTGGCCCTGGACAGATGGCTGACAAGAACATCCTTTGGCAATCTGTCATACTTCATCTGCAGAATGTGTCCTAGCCATCTTATTGTTTCTCTCATTACAACCCTAGACAGTGGAATTGAACCACATTTTTCATACAGCTTATTATTTGAGATACAGTCAGTCAGTTGGATACTCAAAACAGTCTGTAGACAATTTCTCTGGAAAAACATCCAGCAATCCTCCTCTGTTATTTGGAATACCTATACTTCAGAGCCATACTTGACCACCATCATCACTGTACCTTTCAATATTCTAAACTTGGTTTGCAGACTCATCTTCCTATTCTTTCAAACTTTTTTTTAACTGTGAAAAGACAGCCTGGGCCTTGGCTATTCTACTTTTTATATCTTCACTACACCCACTGTCTTTACTAATAATACTACCTAGGTAAGTAAAGCTGTGCACTAGATCAATCTTCTCATCACCCAACATCACCTCTTCACCTTTACTTATTCCTAGTTTTGGCAACTTAGTCTTCTTAATATTAATTTTCAAACCTATTCTTGTACCCTGAACTAAAACCTCTGAAAGTCTATTCATTTTGCTAATATTCTCATCTAGGATACTTAAATCATCAAGTCTAGGAGAGTTTTGCCTCCTCATGATCATATAAATGAGGACAGGATGCAACACTACTAAACTCCTGATTAAAAACAAAACCAGCTACTAGCCTCATTTCCTACCTTACCAATAGAACTTCCTGTGCATAGCACTAATCACTTTAATGTATTTATCTGGTATATCATGCAAGGATATGACCTTTCCTAAAGCTCTTTTATCATCTAAATCAATCACTTGCTTTTAATCTATGAAACTGAAGACTAAATGCATTTGATAACCCAGGCTTAATTATTAGTCTAAGATTAAAAATTTGGTTGATGCATCCACCTCTCTTCCTAAAATTACACTGTTCTCTTAAAACTATCAACAGCATCTCTAAGTCTAAAAAGAAAAAGCATACTAAGTAATTTGCTTCCTACAGAAATAATAACATAGACTTCTATAGAGTATGTTAACTACTCATATTAAATTACTTTAATGTTCTTCATGTTTTTAAAAATCTGTGTATATTCTAAAAAAATTTATAAATAATTGAAATTACTATCTACAGCTCCTCAAAGATGCCAGGGATAATATACCATACAAAATTGTAATGTGACAAATTTAGAAATTTGTTTTAAGGGATAGCTTAAGAGAGATGCAAAGTTAAACTATATTTAACATAGGCTTACTGGGTGTAATTGTAACTTTCAGTACTGGAAAATAGAAATCTCAAAACAAAATATAAGGTATCATCATTCAGACAGACTGGCACCCACCCCCGCCCCCTCTTATAGGTACACATGATGTTTAATGTCCTATTTTAGCAAAAACTTAAGTTGCTTTCTATAACTTCTTCACACAAGTTAGACAAAGATGTATATATAAAATTTATTTTCTATATTTTTAAACCAAGAAGAAATACAAAAACAAAATCACACAAAGAAACAAAGCTTTCCTGATTAAATTAAGTTTTAAGATAAAACTTAAAATAAATAAAAATTGCTTCTTTGCAGTTCCTGCAAGATATTTTTGAAAAATTATTTCAAAACACTGGCAAATAATTTTCCCTATGCTTTTAGGATTTTGAAAAACTAGTGCTTAAATGAAAACTAAGCTTGCTTGAGTTTTTTTTTAGAATTAAAATAGCAAAGTAAAATTCATTGATTTCATGGCCAGTAAAAGGCTATTGACAACTTTATAGATTGGTCTTTATTGGTGCATTTGTCTCAACCTAGGGGATATGTATAATTCATAGATGAAGAGAATATTGAAAACTATCTAAGTTTTAGCATTAAGGTAACTCCTGGGCAGACATTTTGAAGCATCTAATTCTACTTCTTCTCTCTCCAGAGGGCATTCATCTTTAATGATCTTAAATAATCTTGGCATTATACAATAGAAAACTTGCAAAATAAGCTTTCTGTCCAAATGAGAGGCAAAAAAAGTGTTATGAGCTTTGTAAGCTTTGTTCAATCTCATTTATAAGGTTTAAAGACATGTCAAATTATTTTGTAAACCTAGAAAAAAAACCTTAATGTGGCTTAAAATACTAAGAATTGTTTTTCAGAAACTAAAGCCAATCAAAAAGATATTGATAAACCCAAAATGGTAATGGTTTAGAATTGGGGCCTCTGAAGAAGGAGACATGCTAGAACAAAGAGACATATTTTATATTGCTAATTTTATGTTTATTTCCATGGTTTGGTTTGTATTTTTTTGATAATTCATCCCCAACCCCTTTCTAATGGTCTCATATAGCCCTAGGATATATTATAAAACTATCCAAAAAACTAACATGCAGCAAGTATCAATGAACCATATTTCCTGTTTTTAAATTAGTCTATTTTTACCATTTTTATCTGTTTTTAAATCAGTTTTCATCAATTATTACATTACATTTTTCTACATAGCCTAAGGCTATATAATGCCATTAGAGGGGGGCTGGAGTTGAATTGCCAAAAATAAAAATCAAACCATGAAAATAAGCATAAAATTAGCAATCAAAGAATGTCTCTCTTTGGCATGTCTTTTTCTGAAGAGGCCTAATTCTAGACCTTTAACCTCAAAATTAAGCTAAATACATATTTTGTTAGAATTTAGATGTGTGTAGACCTTTAATATATATAAGTTATCTTCTAAGCCCTATAAATAAGAAAACAGTAGACAAAGTAGCTTGGCAACACCTTCTAGGTTATACTTTTGGCCTTGGATTTATTCCTGGAAGTTTCATTTAGCCTACCTTACTCAACAAATTTCTAAGATAGCAAGAAGTCTCTTAACTTTACTTTTACCAATAATAACACAAAGATTGTAAAAGGTCACCAAAGGTCAATGCCCTTTGAGGAAGGATGTAGTAGATGTGGATAGCCTACTTCAAAACACCTTCCCAGGGGATCATTAAGACTCTGGATTCATCCCAAGGAGTTTCACTCACCTAACTCAGTCACTTTCCAAAATCAGAAATAGTCTCAAAAGCAGAACTTTACCAGCATCTTTACCAAATAGCTTGAATAAACATGGCTACAAAATTGGAAAGAGCTGTGGTAGCCTTGAACTCTTTTAGGATAAGTTCATAACTTGCTAAAAGATAACAAACAAGTATTTGTCCAATACAAGAGGCACAGTTACTCCTACCATTTAACAAAACACTTGGAAAACTATAAGTTCTATGACTATCTACCTTATTTCTACTGCCCTAAGAATGGTGCATGGATGGATAATAGATAGACATACCTATCTATTAACAATTGAACTAGCCTAACATCATTTTTATGCAATCCTGATAAGGGGGTTTAATGCCAGAATTACCTCTCACTCAATTGAATTATCTGTCTTGGATTTTTCTACAATTAGCCAAGGCTTGATGCTCACAACTTTTCAATTTTAATTCAAAGCCTAGCCTAGAGTTGAACTTTTTCATATAAGCCTACTAGCATTATTTTGGATACTTACCTCTGACCCGATTGAGGATGAGGTGGTGGCATTCCAAGGAATTTCGGAGCCACAATCTGTTTCCTAAGGTCCATTTCTTTAATTAGTAGCTTACTTATTTTTTCCAGCTTTTATTCTCAAATCCATGCAAAAGCGACAGAAAAAGCATGCTATTGCTTGGCCGAGCCAGTGTTGCCACATTGTCAGCGTAAAAAAACGCCCTGGGATTTTTAAAATAAGCCCGAACAAGCCCCAAAATATTGTATCGAAATAATCCACTTTTGAGACTTCACTTTATAGTGAGCGTGTCCGAAAGCTTGTTCCACGGAGAATGCTACATCTGGATGCAATATTAATGCTGAACTTTCAGTCCGAAAGCTATTCTCATCGTTTTTTCTTTAAACTTCAGGAAGAGTCGTAATTTTGTTTATCTCCCCTCAACATTCGCAGGGAAGAAGGATAAACCTACCCAGCAGACGGGAATACTTGACTTTTTTTTTCGTTTCTAAGTTTGAAATATAAAAGAAATACCTTAAGCTGTATGGCAGCTTAATATTCTGAACTCAGGTTTTTTTTTCTGAAGCTAAGCCTTTGCATTGAAAAACTTGTGGTGCGAAAGTGAAACTGTCTACTTGGAAACAAATTCGTCCATGGAATTCTCAAACTCGAGACTTTTGAAATCAAAGAACAAGTGCTCAGACATAGGATCAAAGTGGGACGATTGAATTGTAACTGCTGTTATTATAGATGAAAGCAAAATAAAAAAGACAAAGGGGCCATTTCCCAGCCGAGCCCTCGAGGCAAATCTTAATATGTTAGTATTCCTTACAGTTTTAGTTTTCCCTCCAAATTTACACCTTTCAACAGAGTTGCCGCCTCTCCATACCCTTGCGAAAGCTATAGCCCTATACAAATAAAGCCACTTCCCCATGCCTTATCTCCCTAATAACCGTATACCTTAGTTCCTCCAGAGCCATCGGTGGCGCATAGGGCGTCGACAAAGCCTCTCCATTCGTCTCGCATTGGTGCTGCAGCGATGACGTCTTCCCATTCAGGTATTAGTGAGGTGCCGGCCGTCCTCAGATCTCGGTCATGTGTTCGTCTCAATGTATTTTTGGGGCAGCCTCTCTTTCTTCTACCGTCAGGCTTCCATTCATAGGTTGTTCAAGGAAGGCGGCTCTCTTCCATACGAAGAACGTGTCCCAGGTATGTCCACCACCTTCTTTTCAGCAACTCAGTGACTGGAGGTTGACCTGTTTTTCTGCGTATTTCTGCATTTGTAATTTTTTGTTGCCAACTTGTATTCAAAATTCTTCTGAGGCTCATATTTTCAAATGCAAGGATTCTTTTTTCAAGCTGGGTGTTTATTTTCCAACATTCACTTGCGTAAAGGAGAATTGAGAGTACATTGCTATTGAAGAGTCGAAGCTTCAGTCGCATTGAATATTTATTACTTCTCCAAATAGGCTTCAATCTATTGAAGGCACCTGTAGCTTGTCCAATTCTACGTTTAATCCCGGTCGAGATCTCTCCATCACAGTCAATCCAGCTACCCAGGTACTTGAACTCCTGGACTTGTTCTAGATCTTTGTTTTTGCAATGGAGAACAAGTGGCGAGGTTGTGATGGCCATGCTCTTCGATTTGTCAATGTTTATCTTTAGCCCGACATTCTCTGCATTCTCGGTAATAGTGTCAAGCAGCTGCTGCAACCGTTATTTAGACTCTTCGAGAAGGACAACTTCGTCCGCGAAGTCCAGATCAAACAGTTGTTTGTTGCTTACTTTTACCCCGTAGCCCGATGTGAATCTCAGGGCATAATCCATTATTATTATAAATAGCATGGGGGAAAGTACACATCCTTGACGAACACCAGACATGATCTTGAAAAATCTGGTTGCACCGTTTTCGGTCTTTACGCAACATTCCGATTCTTCATAAAGCGCTATAATCATATCTACTATTTTCTCAGGAATTCCGTAGTATTTCAAAACTCTCCACAAGCAATCTCTGTCAACTGAGTCAAATGCCTTTTCAAAGTCAATGAATAGGAGGTAGAGCTTCTTGTTCCATTCTTTTGATTCTTCGACAAGCATTCTCAGTACAAATATTAGATCAGAACAGGATCTCCCAGTTCTGAAACCATGCTGCTCTTCTCGTAGAGTTGCGTCTAGTGCTTTCCGCAGACGTTGCAAAATGATGGAGGCTAATAGTTTGGATGAGACAGGGAGAAGATTGATACCTCTCCAGTTATGGCAGTTCATCAAATCTCCCTTTTTGAAGAGTTTGACTATAATGCCTCTGCTCCAATCTCTTGGGACCTTCACTAAGGTCCATATTTTGGTGAAGAGAGAAAGCCAAATGGATATGCAGGTACTAATTGAGTACTTCAGCATTTCTGCTGAGATGCCATCAATACCCGGGGCTCGTCCATTTTTTAACTTCTTTGCTGCATGCATGATCTCCTCAGCATTCGGAGGATCTGTATTGATGTCTAGATACATAAAAGGGATATCAGGTACGTTAGCTTGGTCGCAAGTTCTCGGTCTGTTCAGAATATTTTTTTTTTAATTTGTCACTAAATATTATATTTTCTTTATGTTTATCTCCTTAGAAACCTATTTTGAAGCAAGATTATAATCTAAAAATTACCTTAAGCTACGTGGCAGCTAAGTATTTTTAACTTTTATGGCTATTTAAGACAAGACTTTTCACTGAAAACCTTCTTTTTTTCTTGTCACCTATTTTTAATGAACGCGGCTTTCAGCTAATTCTTAGTGCATTGACATCGTAATACAAAAAAAAACCACGAGTAACAGAAAACGCAATGAGATCTCTCCAATAAGCAAAATAATTTTAGTGAGCAAAACAGAATCATGACCAAAATATCACAACTAGAAATACACAAGCTTAATTACTTCTTTGGATAGAGTGGTAAAATGCAAAAAAGAAAATAATTGAAGCTTGAAATTCTGTATCATAAAGGAACAAAAACTTCAAGAGAATCAACGTAATGATTGAAAAGCTCTCAATACTTTTGGTACATTTTCTTAATACCTCAAGCTAGAAAAATTAAAAATAATTTCTGAGAAATGAAATATAATGTAAAGCTTTCGACAAAAAAAAAATGCTACAAAAACTAAAAAGCTAATTGCAATTTAGAAATTCAGTGTCATCACCTTAGGAAAAATCTGCATATCAAAAACTGATTATTTTATAATACAGCATTTTGGTTTTTAGATGCAGCTTATCAATCGGTTTCTTTTACCAAAATAAAAAAAAACAAGTTTTTTTAAATGAAAGTAAGGAGCGACATTAAAACTTAAAACGAACAGAAATTACTCCGTATATGAAAGGGGCTTTTCCTCCTTGACACCCCGCTCCTTACGCTAAAGTTTTTTATTGTTTTAAAAAGTAGAGTTGCGAGAAAGAATCAAACTTTAGCGCAAGGAGCGGGGTGTCAAGGAGGAAAAGCCCCTTTCATATACGGAGTAATTTCTGTTCGTTTTAAGTTTTAATGTCGCTCCTTACTTTCATTTAAAAAAAACTTGTTTTTTTTATTTAATTTCTGAAAGTTTTTTAATTAATGCATGACTGATTTTGGCTCTCCGTACATAAATTATTAAAATGAAATTTGCATATTAATTCTTTTTTTGGCTAAATGGCTTTTTCTTAGTTTTGATCAGACGATTTTGAGAAATAAGGGGTGGGGAAGGAGGTCTTGTTGCCCTCCAATTTTTCGGTTACTTAAAAAGGCAACTAGATCTTTTATTTTTAACGAACGTTTTTATTAGTAAAAAAAATACGTAACTTAAGAATTAACTTACGTAACAAACTTTTATATTCTTATATTTTCGATTATATATATGAGGGGGTTGGTCCCCTCGTTAATACCTCGCTCTTCACACTAAATCTTGTTTTATCCCAATTCTTTAAGAATGACCCGTGAATCAGAAAGGCCGTAGAATAAATAGTTGAAATTATTTTAAAAAATTTTAGCATAAAGAGTGAAGTGTTTATCTCCTCCTAAATACCTCGCTCTTTATGCTAAAGTATTTTTAGAACCCCTCATATGCGTAATAATCTCAGTTCCTTTTTAAGTTTTAGTGCTTCTCCTTACTTTCAATTGAAAAAACTTTTTCATGTTTTATATTTTCATTGTTTTTTTTTTATAGTAATGCTAGAAAGTCCTGCGCCCTTTTCACTGAATTTCTCTTCCCCCATGAAATATTCCTCCAAGGAAAGATCCTCCCATATAGCCCCCTCCCCTGAACCCCACACCCAAACCAAAAAAATCCCCCTGATAACGTCGGTACACTTCCCAGTAACCATTACTGTATGTAAACATTGGTCAAAGTTTGTAACTTGCAGCCCCTTCCCCAGGGACTGTAGGGGGTAAGTCATCCCCAAAGACATAGTTATTATGGTTTTCGACTATGCGAAACAAAATGGCTATCTCAAAATTTTGATTCGTTGACTTTGGAAAAAAAATGAGCGTGGGAGGGGGCCTAGGTGCCCTCCAATTTTTTTGGTCACTTAAAAAGGGCACTAGAACTTTTCATTTCCGTTAGAATGAGCCCTCTTGCAACACTCTAGGACCACTTGGTCGATACGATGACCCCTGGGGAAAAAAAACAAAAAAAAAACAAATAAACACGCACCCGTGATTTGTCTTCTGGCAAAAAATACGAAATTCCACATTTTTGTAGATGGGACCTTGAAATTTTTTCTATAGGGTTCTCTGATACGCTGAATGCGATGGTGTAATTTTCGTTAAGATCCTATGACTTTTAGGGGGTGTTACCCCCTATTTTCCAAAATAAGGCAAATTTTCTCAGGCTCGTAACTTTTGATGACAATAATTAAACTTGATGAAACTTATATATTTGAAATCAGCATAAAAATCCGATTCTTTTGATATATCTTTTAGCATCGAAATTCCGTTTTTTAGAGTTTCGTTTACTATTGAGCCGGGTCGCTCCTTACTACAGTTCGTTACCACGAACTGTTTGATCAGGCTCCAGTCCGAAAACTCCTAGTTTTCACAGAATCTAAAGAATTCCGACATTTGTTTTTCTTTTTAAAGAAACCGATGGTTTCTTATTCAATTTCTATTCGTACCTTGAGGTGCAAACTGAAAAAATTCCTATTAAAAAATAATTTCGTATCTTATTTTCAGCATTATTTGCTAGAATAATCAGGAAAACGTAGAATATTAAGCTTTTTCGTTGGATTTTCAACTTTTTTTTGGAAAGTGCTTGGGGGTTATGAAGTCTATCTCCATCTGTTTCAAACACAATATCGTATTTGGCGTCTTACCTTTTGTTGATGATTAAATAAAAAAACTAGTTTTTTTAACTGAAAGTAAGGAGCGACATTGAAACTTAAAACGAACAGAAGTTACTCCGTATTGAAATGAGTTGTCCCCTCCGCAATTCCTTGCTCTATACGCTAAAGCTTTTAATTGTTTTAAATAGTAGAATTGTGGCAAGGAGTCAAACTTTAGCGTAAAGACCGAGGGATTGCGAAGGGGACAAGTCATTTCATATACGGAGTAATTTCTGTTCTTTTTAAGTTTCAATCTCGCTCCTTACTTTCGGTTAATAAAAAACTAGTTTTTTTTATTTTATTTCTGAACGTTTTTGAATTAATACATATTTGATTGTGGCTCTCCGCACATAAATTATTAAAATGAAATTTGCATATTAATTCTTTTTTTTTGGCTAAATGGCTTTCTCTTAGTTTTGTTAGTTGAAAACGTTTTGTTAGTAAAAAATATACGTAACTTAAGAATTAACTTAAGTAACAAACTTTTATATTCTTATATTTTTATTATGTATATGAGGGGGTTTGTCCCCTCATATACATAATACATAATGTCAATACCTCACTCTTTAAACTAAATCTTAACTTTTGTCCCAATTCTTTAAGAATGACCCCTGAATCAGAAAGGCCATAGAATTAATAGTTGAAATTACTAAAAATACTTTAGCATAAAGATCGAGATATTTATCTCCTCCTAAATACCCCGCTCTTTATGCTAAAGTATTTTAGAACCTCTCATTTGCGTAATAATATCTGGGGGAAGAATTTTTCTTCCCCCATGACATATTTTTCCAAGGAAAGATCCTCCCACATAGCCCCCTCCCCACAACCCCACCCCCAAACCAAAAAAAAATCCCCCTGAAAACGAATGTACACTTTCCAATAACCATTACTGTACGTAAGCAATGGTCAAAGTTTGTAACTTGTAGCCCCTCCCCCAGGGACTGTGGGGGAGTAAGTCATCCCCAAAGACATAGTTTTATGGTTCTCGACTATGCGGAACAAAATGGCAATCTCAAAATTTTGATCCGTTGACTTTGGGGAAAAATGAGCGTGGGAGGGGGCCTAAGTGCCCTCCAATTTTTCTGGTCATTTAAAAAGGGCACTAGAACTTTTCATTTCCGTTAGAATGAGCTCTCTTGCGACATTCTAGGACCACATGGTCGATACGATGGCCCCTGGAAAAAAAAATTAAAAAACAACGACAAATAAACACGCACCCATGATCTGTCTTCTGGCAAAAAATACGAAATTCCATATTTCTGCAGATAGGAGCTTGAAATTTTTGCTATAGGGTTCCCTAATACGCTGAATGCGATGGTGTGATTTTTGTTAAGATTCTTTGACTTTTAGGGGGTGTTTCCCCTATTTTCCAAAACAAGGCAAATTTTCTCAGGCTCGTATTTTTTGATGACAAACATTAAATTTGATGAAACTTATATATTTAAAATCAGCATGAAAATTGATGTATCTTTTAGCATCAAAATTTCGTTTTTTAGAGTTTCGTTTACTATTGAGCCGGGTCGCTCCTTACTACAGTTTGTTACCACGAACTGTTTGAAATGTCTCTATTCAATAGTTGTAACTAGTAATCTGCCATAATAAATAGTTTTTTACTCACTTTACTTAGCTTCTTCTTATTTTTTAGTGAATCGTAGGGTATAGTCAAACTTTTCCTTAAATCTGTTCACTTTCTTTCCTCGAAAGTTTTGTAAAAGAATGAACTTGAAAAAAAAATTCTAAAAAAAAACATTATTCTTTTGAGTAGAAAAAGCCCAAAACAAGCCAAATTAAAAAACAATAAGCCCAGTTTCCCACCCCAACCCCGCGAAAAAAAAGCCCGCCTCAGCCCAGAGAAATAAGCCACCGGGGCTTGAAACTTATGACGTAGACTCAGGGTTGCCAAAACTTTTTGGAACTAAAGTGTCAAATTCGGCAAAAAAGAGACACTTTTAGTGTCCTCCTAGAAAATTAGCTAATATACTTTAAAAGTTGACAAAAAAGGCTTTAAATGGTTTTCACGCAACTCCAGGGCCAGATTTACGTTCTTCTTTTTAAAGTAAAAGCAAAGCGGTTTTCAAATAAGTAAAATCCCATGTAAAACCTCAAATCACTGAAGAAGAAAAAGAATTCAGAACAATTTCTCGGGTTCTCTCTAACCTTCGGCTGTACTAGTTATTCTTCTTTCAAAAACTCAGTAAAGCCCTGTTTTTATTATGGTGTTTTCCGGCACCAGAGCCGGTTTAGCCGCCTTTTGGATGACAGTTTTCATTTTTGTCGTTTTTGGCAAAAAATTCGAAAGGGCAGTTTTATTTCAGGAACTGCAGAAGATTCAGAATAATTTGTTTTGCGTTTGTGGTGTTACAGGAACGTAAAGAAAAGTTGGAGTACAACTAAGATGAATGACAAAATGTGTTGTTTAGTTTTTATATTTTCAGCCAAAATGTCTACTCTGTACGGCGAGAAAACGAAAACGGTGATAAAACCTGTCTTCACTATGAGCCACCTCAGCCGTCTCGGCCAGAAAACGCCATAATGGAGACAGGGCTTAAAATGTTTGCGCCAGCAGACCACAATCTGTCACAACCGACATGGCTTAATTGCCCTCACTCCTTTTTTTCCTTCAGTAGCATATCAGATCTTCGGCAAAATTTTGTCAACCATTTCCCGCAGACAGATATCGAAAAGTGAGTGAAACTTGATTGGCTAGGAACGTGCTTCACATCCTTTTCACATGGCTTTCGCCAACGCGTTTGGCAACGCTGCTCTCTTAAAATTACACAACCACAGCTTTATCTCATCCAAACATTAATGTATTGATGAGATCAATTAACTGAGTGATCCAACTTGATAAGGAGAGAAATAATTACAAGACAAATATAACTTGTTCTGTAAAAAGATAATCTATTCTTCAAAAAACAAAGATATGTTAAAGTCTTTGCAAATAGTGACAAGACAAATATTACATGTGCTCAATCAAATGTTGAAATAAGAAAGAAAAATCACAGAAAACCAAAGAAAAAGGCTTTTTGGTGTCAAGAATAGCTATGGTTTTTCGAGGAAAATCCGTTTCTCTCTGCCCACTCTCTTTCTTCTGAGAAGAGGTCGACGGCGTCTGTAAAAGACAATGAAAAGGCTTATTTAATCGCGATCCTTTTCACCAAAAGCAGAATGGTGCACAACAAATGTCTAAGCAAATCCGAAATATTTTGCGCTAGGCCTTCGCCATCTTCGCAGCTCAAGATGGACCGAACCAAAAAACCTAGACAGCACGAAGATACCTTTATAAGGGAAAGACTTTGGTAGATTTCACATACGGTGCATTCCATGTTATGAAGGCTTACGAAAAGTGAGCAGATGCAGAATGAATAGGATTCCAATTCAGAAGCGTTATACAGAGGTCCAGCCACACCCTGGGATCAGAAAAAAACAAGTTTTGTAAGAAAGAAAAGAGAAAATTGCAAAAATGTGAGAGTATAAAGGGAAACTTTAATGTAGAATTCCTGTACAAAAAATCTGTTCAAAGCTTCAGCTTCCATTTTTGAGAGAAAAAAAAAATCTATTTCTAGTGGTTTACCATTTTGGAGAAGAAAACTTCGGCTACTGCCTTCTGATTTCAGTTATTTGGTTTTCTGATTGGTCAGTCAAATAGGCCAGGATCAGATTTAGTCTCTATTTGCTCATCCTTGTCGTCAGCCTTGCAGTACCACCTCGAAAAGCTGTTAAGTAATATTGGCGGAGTCTGCCACCGATTCACCGACGCACCGCTACGAGTAACAATCTGCTTAACATGCATGAGGGAATCCACATTATTCACTTCCAACAGATTTTGCAACTTAATTTTAATGTTTGTTAGTCGAGAAAACTTTATTTCGGTACCAGCACTTGAGTGAGGTAAGGTGCATAAGCTCAAACAATAAAGTTTGATAGTCCAAAGAATTTGGGAGTGCTGTCTGGATTCTTCACATCTAACAAGAGTTTCCAAAAATAAGATGGTGAGGACAGTTGCTCTTCACCGCCAGACTTCAGGATCATTTCTTCTTTGGAATCTGGCAGGCTCAGCCACTGGTTTTCGAGAGTGTCTCTAGCAGACTCTATCTCGCTCTGACTTTTCCCCCGGAGTTTGCTAAATCTGCTGGTCAAAGGACTAATCGTCTAAGTACTCGAGAGCTAGTAACGTCTTATCTTTATGATTGACCCGCTTTCTGATCTGCTTTACTCATTCAACATCGAATCCCAAGCACGTCAGCGTAAACTGTTCAAAAACTTTCCCTGATGCTCCTTTTTCATTCAGATAAGCTTCTGTATTGGGACTACAGAACACATCTTTCACATCCTTGTAGTTTCGGGTCTCAAGAGGCAACTCAAAAGCATTACTTCTGTTCAGGATTTCTAGTTTCACGAAGTATCTCATGATCGTTTTCAATGTCGATCTGAAACTTTTTACCAAAGTGTGGATCATTGTGTCCTCAGACTGGAACTGTACTTTCAAGGTATTTACTTTACCAAGCACAAAAGCCAGAAAGTACAGATATGCCTTCGTTGTAGGTTCTTTCTTGTAGGCCAGAATCTTGGATGCCTTATCTTTTGAAGCCTTGTGTGCAGAGAGTTCCTTTGACTGTTTCACAAAAAAGTAACCAGGGGTGACCACACTTCTAAAACTCGTCTGATAGCTGCCTGGAACTAGTGTTAAGGAATCAGCTTTCTTAAAAGGTGTATCCTCAGCAGCAAACCATACCAAAAGGCGCATTTCGCACAGAAAGATGACCTGCCTTTTTTGAGATGTACACTCAAAAAGAGGGTTAAGCGGCATTTGACTTTCGTCCATCTTTACCTTCTCTTTGTGAGATTCCCTCTGGCTGTGTACAACCATATTGTATTTTGACCCCTTCAGAGTTTTACAGCAGAATTTGCACCATGCTATCTTGCCGTCATGTGGTGATCTTACCACAAAATATTTCATCTTTTCATCTTGTTCCCACGAGCATTCGAAGCTTCGTCTTTTTGGTGCCACTTGTGTTCTTTTACGTTTAGAATCAGCACTCGTTTTCCGCTTGGCTACATAACCAACAGTACCGATCAACAGCTCTTCTTTCGCTAAACTTCATTAAACTCCTTTTTTAGTTCACTTTCAGAACTGCTTGAACCTGCATCACAAGTATCAGCTACTCCTTGAACCTCTCGCTTTTTTGGTCCTGCAATCTTCCTTCTATGTTTAGTATCACCGCCTGTTTTATATGCAGCATTGACAGTACCACCCAACAACTCTCCTGGTTCATTATCACTTTCAGAACTGATTGACTCAAAATCAGAGCCATCGCCTATTCCTTTGGCCATAACACGAAATTTATAACTTTTGGTACTATGCACAGCCAGAGGTATAGCTTTGTTTCGATTGTCACCGACAATATCTAACATGTTGGTTTTGGGTGTTCCTTCCTTTCTTTGGTCCCCGATACCTCCACTTGGTTTTGTTTTTCACCAGGGACTTTTCCCACGCTTCCACTGGTACCGCATCTAGAATCAACATCAACTGCTTCAGAGGTTTGAGGTATTGAGGCTGAGGTCCTACTGCGGTCCCAGGGCACTCAAAAGGGCCCTAGAGTGGTCCCAGTGATGCCTGGGATTGCTCTAGGGTCCTGGGAATGCTTTAGGAGAACCACTTTAGGGACCCCCTAGTGCGGTCCCTGGCCACCCAAAAAGGTCCTAGACCATTCTTAGAGTGACCTAAGACGACCTAGAACGATCGTAGGGGCCCAAAAAGCGTCCAGAGGGCGCTCCAAGAGGCTCCAGGGCCCAGCAACCCGGGTCGTTTTGCTAGTGTGAGAACCTGCTCGTATTTCTAGTATATTTGAAAATTTGGATAGGTCCCCCAAAGCCACACGGCGTGAGAACCTCATTTTTCAGTATATTTGAAAGTTTAGACAGGTCCTCCGGTCACAAGCACGAGAACCTGCTCATTTTCCAGTATATTTGAAGTTCATATTGATCCAGTATTGATCCAGTCTTTGACCTATATAGATCTAAACTAGTTTTATTGTTTGGCCAGTTTTCAACTTTTTGGATAATTAGTTCATTGCGCAACGATTGCCTTTGGATATAGTTGGATTGATCTGGTTTTTGTTGGCCACTAAAGACAAAATTTTTGAGAAAAGCTCGAAGGCCGGTACGAGGGTAAATACGAAAGGCATATCGAAGGTAAGATTTTGGCATAATATTTAATACCCTAAGATGAGCGATGAAGGTATAAAACAACTGATAAAGGAGATGCAAAGTCTAAGAGCCTCAGTAAATAAAATAGAGGTTTTGGCGGAGGGAATTGAAGGCCTAAAGACGATTTTTTCGGAATTTTCTTGCAAGGTAGAGGAAACCAACAGAGCAATTAAATCGGAGATAGCGGGACTGGCATTAAGCTGCTCGACTGTTAATAAAGATTTGCGGAAAACCCAGTCCAAGATAGATTTTCTTGAAAAAGAATTGAAGAACATGAATTTGATTATATACAATTTTGACCCTAAACATCGAGGACCCAGTCTAGCGTCAGATATTTTGTCATGCTTAAATGAAATTGTCCCGAATTTGGATCTAGAGAGGCGAGACATAAAGGATATTTTCCGCCTTCGCTCTAAAAATAATGGCGTGCCCCCGGTTGTCATTAAATTTATTAGCAAGCCTCTGAGAGATTTGGTGTTGAGATCCTCTGGGCTATTTAGCCGTCATAAGTTGTATATATCCCCTGACTACACGGAAAGAGAGCGTATGGCTCGAGATAAGTTAAAACCACTGCTAGCGGAGGCTAGGTCAAAAAATATGCCTGCTAAATTAAGGGGGGTAAGGCTAATTTTACAGGACAAGATTTTGACGTATGATTTTGAGAATGAGAAAATAATTGAAGTAAGTGGTCCGAGTGTTAGAGATATGGTCCCGATAGCTTTGGGAAGGCTTCAAGGTCAGAGCCGTCAGTCCCTTGACCATGAGACTCCAACGCGTAGCAGGGCAGAATCTACAGGTAGCTTGCAAGGATATTTTTCAGCCAATGAAAATGAATTGGACGATCCAAACACGGATATTCGAACCACAACGACATTTATTACACCGAAAAATACGGTTGCTTTGAAGATGCCCGGGAGGCCTGAACCACGGGCCAAACGCGACCATGCTAGGATAATAAGTCCAAGTGACGATCAAAATCAACCTATCAGAAAGTCACGATTAGTGGGAGTGCTCAACCAGGAAGCACCAATGGATGGCAGTGGTCTTGAGGTGAGGGCAAGTGATGGTGAAAGCGTGTCAAGAGAACAGCCGAGTCAAGGGTCTATAGTAACTGCTGGTGATGAATAGGAAACGGGGGGCCATAGTGAAAATTCTAGTGAAAGGGTAGTACGCATGGTGCATTGGAATATTCAAGGGTTTTCAGCGACAAAACTAAGTAATCTGTTGAAGGAAGCGTGTATTGATAATGAAAAGAAAGATATAGTTGGACTAGTAGAGACATGGAGTGATGGGAAAAACCCATTAAGTGTTGAAGGGTACAATGTTTTTGAAAGAGTGAGAAATAAATCGAGTAATGGTCGACATTATGGGGGGATAGCGATATTGATCCGGGATGATATATTTGATAGCATCCATAGGCTATTGAGTGCGTCAGAAAATATTGTGTGGTTACAAATGTCCATGTGGGATAAGAGGTATGTTATAGGCTGTGTATATATACCCCCTGAAAATAGTTCTTATATGAATGAGTATACATGGGACATATTAATTGAGGAGTATGTTAATTATGTTGAGCTGTTTAGTGACCATTTTTTTGTATTACTAGGTGATTTCAACGCCTACACGGGTACGAGTACGGAGGTTGAAGACATACAGGTGGATCTTGGCAACCCTTGCTTATCAGGTATGGAGAGTATGGTTGAATGGTATGGAAGAAACGGATGTCCGAAAGGTAGGACAAGCAAAGATGAAACTAGGAGGAAAAATAGGTGGGGCCATAAGTTGATAAATTTTTGTAGTGAGGGTCGGTTGATAATTTTGAATGGAAGGGTGGGTAAAGATCATGAAAGGGGAGATTTTACGTGCTTTGGTTCGGGGAAGCCTAGCGTGATTGATTATATTATGGTTGATAGGAGGTTATGGGAAAATTGTTTGGATTTTTATGTTATGGATGTTGTAGGATCAGACCACCAGCCAATAGAGGTAGTCATGAAGGCAGGACAGGCGAAGAAATGGATGTATGAGATAGAGGGTGAGAGATATAGTTGGAGGAATAAGGGGAAGAGGGAAGATAAGGGTAGGAAGGTAATGAAGCAGCAGATTAGGGTAGATTGTATGGAGGAAAACCGTTTGAAAAATTTGTTGGAAAGTGAACAGATGCAGAAAAGGGCGGAGGAATGCATATATATACTGGGAGAAGGGAAGTTAGAAGAAGCCGTGCAAGAAATATCAGAGGAAGTATACCAGAAATGCAGTGGGATATCAAATAACAAGGAGAGGGTGAGAAATACAAACGAATTCTTTGATGAGGATTGTCGGAGGCTGAAAGTAAACCTTATTCAACTTCTCAGGAAAGTGAAAGGAGCACTAAATGACCAGGAAATGAATAAACACTTATCGGAGTACCGAACAGAGAGAAAAATCTACAAGAGGTTATTAAAAATGAGAAAAAAACAAGTAGAAGAGATTAGGGCTATAAAGATCAGCGAGGAATACTTGTCAAAAGACCCAAAACAGTTTTGGAGTGAAGTAAGGCGGGAATTCAAGGCCAACGACAAACTCATACCTCCAGCTGAGTCGTGGAAAACATACCTGGAGCAGGACACTAGCAAAAGGGAGCAATATGAAGACGGTATAGGGAGTTTAGTAGAGGAGCTACGAGAGCAGAATGGTTTCCCCTTAAGACAAGAGGATTATAGTCTATTAGAACCGATTAAGGTAGAGGAAGTTTGTGCAAGCCTAAAAGGAATGAAGGGATCTTCGGCGCCGGGGGTGGATGGAATACCAGCAAAGATTTGGAAAATGGGGAAAACAGTTCTAGTACCAGTTTTAGCAGCAGTTTTCAGTTTTGTGACTGAAAATAGGAAATGGCCTGACCAGTGGAATGTGTCAGTAGGAATACCAATTTTCAAAAAAGGTAACAGACAGGATCATAGTAATTATAGAATAATTAGTTTAGGAAATGTGATGAGTAAGATTTTCTGCAAGGTTATAGACTCAAGATTAGGGAAGTGGTTGGAGGTAAAGGAACTGCTATCCCCTTTTCAGGTAGGGTTTAGAAAAAATCATAGTGCAGTAGATCATATTTTTACTTTGAGAATTATGGTAGAGAAGTATAGGAAAGGAAAAGGGGGGAGGTTATATGCAGCGTTTTTAGACCTGAAAGGAGCATATGATAATGTCGATAGGAACCTGTTAATGTTAAACCTGTTATCTTTAGGACTACCTCACTATTTCGTATTGTTGCTGTGCGAAATGTATAAATACGTGAAGTTAGTAGTGAAAGTCGCGGGAAAGTGCTCAACTCCGGTGCAATCTTTATTGGGACTAAAGCAGGGATGTGTGCTGTCACCAAAATTGTTTAGCCTCTATTTAAATGATGCCAATGAATTTTTCGCTAAGAATAATGCACCAATGTTATCGATAGATTTGCTTAAACTGTGCTTACTACTATTTGCTGACGACATCGTATTACTGGCTGAAACAAAGGAGAAACTGCAACAATTATTAGAGATTACGGAGGTTTATTTGGAAGAGAAGAAGTTAATCCTGAACACATCGAAGTCAGTGGTGATGGTATTTGGTCGTAAAGCCATGGAAAGTGAAGATGTGAATTTTTCCTTTAAAGGTGAAACTATACCAGTGAATAATGAATTTGTTTATCTTGGGGTAAAGTTTACTAGTAATGGGAAATTCAGTGGGCATCTGGATCTAGCGAATGCAAGGGGGAGGTATATTAGCGGTGAAATAGCGAGGAGTAGTCTTAGACGGGTGAGAGATATTAGAGTACATAAGAGGATTTGGACAAGTAAGATAGTACCGGCGATGCATTATGGAGCAGAGATCTGGGGCTATCGGAAAGGTCCAAAACTTGAGGTGGTTATGATGAGATATTATAAGAGGATGTTAGGACTATGGGATTCGTTTAGTAATTTGGTAATCCAGGGGGATTTAGGGCTAGTATCGCTGCGATCTATGAGGCTAGTGACCATGGTGAGATATTGGGTTAGGATACTGGGTATGCAGAGATTTACGGTAGCAAAGGCAGCATACTTAGAGGCGTTGAGACAGAATAGTAAAACAGGGTGGCCGGCGGAGATTAAGGACATCTTAGACAAGTGTGGATTAGGAGAATGGTGGAATGAAGGAAAGGGGATTATGGGTATGGAGGAAATAGTAATAAGGGAGGTACAAGAGAGATTGAAGAATCAAGAAATACAGATATGGTGGGCAAGCCTGGATCGTTCAGGGTCGTTAAAATTTTATAAACAGATAAAGAGGAGTTGGGGGGAGGAGGTATTTTGGAAGGTTGGGTTAAGTAGAGAGGATTTGAAGGCGTATTTGGATTGGAGGGGAAATGGATTTTTGATTGGGGAGAAAAGAAAGTATCAAGGGAGAAAAGGGGAGAAGGTAGTATCTATTGCTTGTCCTATGTGCGGATCTCAGGATGAAAGTTTAATACATTTTGTGTGTGAATGTGTCGAATTGAATGATTGGAGGCGTGAGATGTATGGAAAAGAAAAATTGAATGAGATATGGATGGTAGATAGAATGAATGATACAAATTTCCTGAGTATCAAAAGGATAGCAAGGTTTGTCAGGATTGCAGCGGTGCATCGGGAGCGTTTTCTTTGAATAGTTTTAATTTAATGTAGTGAATTTGTTGTTTGTGTATTATGTAATTTTCCTATGGCCCACGGGCTTTTTTTTTCTGGAATAATTTATTATTAATTATTATTATAAGACACAATATGAATTATTATTATAAGTCACAAAGACAGCGAGTCTTAATAATTTGAGGCCTAGATCTGGAGAATTTCCTAAGCAAATCCTTTCTTCTCTCCACGTTCCCGGAATAGAATTGCACTAAATTTCCTCCGTTGAATCCTAGTTGAGAGTCAACTTTTTCCCATCAAGATTGGAAGTGCTCTCTCTTTCCCGTTATATGATATAAAACACAAGAATTTCTTTTTCTCTTCTTTTTTTTCTCTCTCTTTCAATCGGGAAAGCGGAAGATTTATGGGACGACCAATTAAGCGTGGGGGTCCTTGGCAATATTTTTAGAATAGGTTGTTAAGAGTGAAAATACTATTAATAAAGGGGAAAAGTCCGTTAATCCTTAGTAAGAAGAAACGTTTTTATGATTAACTTATTTTGTCGTTAGTTTAGATATTTTCGCGCTGTATTCTGTTTCTGTGCGTGCTTGTAATTTGTACTGTTGTTTAATGTTCTTGCTTGTGTGTTATTTATTTATATTGTTGTGTGTATATGGCCCTTAGGCTTTTGAAATACACTTATCTATCTATCTATCTATAGGTCCCCCGATCACACGACGTGAGAATTTGAGTTGGATTTTCATGTATACTTGAAAATTTTGTGAAGTTGACCTAAAAACACACAAAAAGCCTCATAGTTTCTTTGTTGCGGGTTTGGATCGGTCCCTTGTCCCCCCCACAAACACGCAAAAAATGAAAATCGTGTGTCCATTAGGCTGACTTTGGGAAGAACCTGTTGGAGGTTCACCCTTGTCCAAAAAATGAATAAGCAGCAGCAAATCAGAGTTTGCAACTAACTACTATCCAGGCCACACTTCTGCATACTCGTGTAGACTACAAGTCATAAAACACCCTAAGCTTTTACTTACCAGCAGTTATATGCTTGCTTCAGTTTTCTTATCAAAAAAACCTTTTTCTAAACTCTCTTGAGCAAGTCACACGTTTCACCACGTTTGAATTTTCGCGCTTTTGAAAAGGAAAGTAGTGCGGATACGATAAAAAAATCCCTAAGATGAAAACGAACCTGAAAAGCACAAAGCACAAATTAAAAGCAGTTGTAGTTAAGAAAAAACTGAAAATAAATACATATGGTATTGATTTTGAAAAAATGCCAAAAAGTGTCCTTTTTTTCAAAAAGTTGCCTTTTTTCACCCAATAGTGGCACGGTGTCAACCAGAGTGAAAAAGTGTCAAAAGAGCACTAACAGTGTCCCTTTGGCAACCTTGTGTAGAAGACCCAGTGATGCAATAGTTTTACATACAGAAAGGGGTGTAATTGATATGGGACATAAGGGCAACTGCTCCTCCCAGATCTCAGTCCCCCTCCCCAGAACCGAGTTCCCCCCCCCCTGAGCTGAAATTCAGTTTCTTCAATAATCTTGTCAAAACTAAGATAAGCCTGCATAATTTAAGCATCAACAGAAACGGATCAGTCTTCTTTACTATTGATTTACCTTTATAGTACTATAAAGTAATAAAGTATTTTAATAGTACCATTATATTACTACATAGCACTTTCCTAGTACCAAATGGCTTATTTTTCAATTTGTACTCTCATTTTGACTTGATTTTTGAAAATTGGCACCAACTTTGTCCCCCCCCCATCGAGATTTTGACAAAATTACGCCACTGCATAACGGTCAGTGGACCCTTAAAGAATACACTATTACATAACATTCCATGCGTTATGTCATATTTTAACGCAAAAGTTGGGCACAACAAGTCCTTCTGCAATGGAGCTTTGGCGATCTGAGCTTAAGGGAAAAACCAACATGGTAGACTGTTATTGAAATGGCACAGTAAATTAAGTGTCTGTGGATGGAATCCCTTCCGTTCATTAGGACATGCACAAACAGTCATGGAGGTCCTTGGTCACAGGATAAGGATCCAAAAAAAACACTTCCCAATAAGCAAGAGATGACAACATGATGGCATACAGAGGAGAAAAGTTTTTTTTTTTTTTGCAGACTGCGAGTCAAGCGAAGAGTCCACAAAAAGAAGTAATCTACAAACTGCCACGTGACTCTTCAAAACTTGGAAATGCAGAAATCAGACTTCATTTTAGCCTTAAGCAAGCAAACACATTCATAATACTTGACTCTGTGGTTGGAAGTAACCCTGCACAAATTTGTCAATCAATAAAGACATGCTTTAAGTTCGCAAAAAGCAAACGATCGTCGAGGAAATTGTGGCTCCTCTCTAGTGCGGTTGACGTGTAAACAAATAATTACTGTGATGGTGCATACAAGAAGCTAAATAAAACTGTTGAGAGTGTCCATAAAAACAGGAAGCAGTGCATTGAATTTAAAAGCAAAAAAGCAAAAGAGGCTATGAATCAAAAGATGATACATAAAAGCAAAAGAGGCCATGAATCTGAGGACTTTAGAACAGGATACAGAATCATTCGTGAATTTACTGAGGAACATTAAAATCGGGTTTTTCATTAAGATAACAGACTGGTAAACCGGCTACAGAAGAGGAAAGCGCGAAAGAAATGCGGGCAAATCATAAGCAGCGCTATAGCGCTGATTAAGTAAAGAACGATGTTGGCACAATGTATTATTTATGTTTTTTTTTGTTTAGACCAGCACTTCGTATCAAAGCAGTTGTCGTAGAAACTTCAAAAAGGGCTCATTCGATTGAAAATTGAAAGGGCTATTTCCCTTTTTAATAGTCAAAAGTGATTCAAGGACAACTAAGCCCCTCCCACGCCCACCGTTTCCCCAAGCACATTCAATCAAAATTTTGAGAAAAAAATTATGTTAAACATAGTTGAAAGAAAATTCGGAAATTATGTCTTTGAGGATGAAAACCCCCTCCTCCCCTCCAAGGCCCTCAAGGAAATAGTTGTGAGTTATACCCTGGGGACAAATAAGGTTTTTTATAGAAAGTGTTGTCGCAGCAGCTTCAAAAATGGCTCATTTGATTGGAGGTTAAGAGGGCTAGTGTCCTTTTTAATGGTCGAAAGTAATTGGAGGGCAACTAAACCTCCTCCCACGCCCATCATTTACCCAAACACATTCAATCAAAATTTTGACACAGCAATTTTGTTCAACATAGTTGAAAGATCAATATGTTCGAAACCCTTCCCATCAACATTTGATATATCCATTTTGTTTAACGTAGTTGAAAGGTCTGGGAATTATGTCTTTGAGGATGACATCCCCCCACAACCCTTAAGACAAGGGTTGTAAGTTATGCCCTTGGGACACATAAGTTTTTTTTATAGAAAGTGTTGTCATAGAAACTTCAAAAAGAGCTCATTCGATTGGAAATTGAAAGGGCTAGTGCAATTTCCCCAAACACATCCCATCAAAATTTTGAGATGGCCATTTTGTTGAACGTTGTTGAAAAGTCCGGAAATTATGTCTATGAGGATGAACCCCCCAACGGTCCTGAAGGACAAATGTTATAATTTATACCCTGGGGGCATATAAAGTTTTTTTTTTATACAAAGTGTCGTCGTAGGATCTTCAAAAAGGGCTCATTGATTGGAAATTAAGAGGGCTAGTGCCCTTATTAATAGCTAAAGGTGACCAGAGTTTGAATACCTCCCTCCCCACACCCATTATTTCCCTAAACACTTCCGATCAACATTTTGAAATAGCCATTTTGTTATACGTATTTGAAGGGTTCGGAAATTATGTCTTTGAGGATAATAAATCCCCTCAGCCCTCAGGGCAAGGGTTTTAAGATATGCCCTGGGGGCATATAAAGTTCTTATAGAAAACGTGGTCATATAAACTTCAGAGGAGGCTCATTGGATTTGTAATCAGAAGTTTTAGTGCTCTTTTTAAGAGTTAAAGTGATCACAGGGCAGCTCTCCCCCCCAAAAAAAACACACACTTCGCATTGTCCTGAAATGCATCTAATAAAAATTTTGAGATGGCAATTTTATTCAAAACAGTCTAAATATCATATAACAAGGCTTTCGAGGTTGAAACAAACCCCAGAGCCTACAGACAAGGGTTAGAAGTTATGCCTAGGGTGTTTTTAAGGTATTTATGAGAGGGATGGTTGTATAAACTTTGGATGAGGCTCATTTGGTTATAAATTAAAATCTAAAGTTCCCTTTTAAGATTCAAAAGGGATAGAGGGCAGCTAGCCTCTCCCTTCCGACAGCCCCTTTTCATCAAACGAATCTGATTAAAATTGTGAGATAGCGATTTTGCTCAAAATCGTCCAAAGAATCAAAATAATGCCTCTAGGGTTGATGCAACCCCCCCAGTACCCCGGAGATACGGTTTTAAGTCATGGCTTGCGGTCATATAAGGTTCTTACAGAGTGGGTGGTGCATAAACTTCAGAAGGGGCTAATTTGATTTTATAAATTTTGTTCATTGTAATTTATATTGAGATATAAATTTTGTTCATTGTAGTTGAAGAGTCCGAAAATTATGTTTTTAGATAGCAAACCCGCCCCATAGCTCTCAGGACGAGGGTTGTAAGTTATACCCCAGGGGTATATAAGGTTTTTACAGAAAGGGTGGTTGTACATACTTCGAAGGGAACTCATTGGATCGGTAATCTGAATTTCTAATTCCCTTTTTAAGAGTCGAAGTGATGAGAAGGTAGTTACTCCCACCCCCCCCCCCCAAAAAAAAAAACGTCGTGTTTTCTCAAAATACATCGAATAAAAAAATTTGAGATAGTTATTTTATTCATAATAGTCCAAAGATCATAAAAACAAGGCTTTTGGGGTTGATACAAACCACCAGAGTCTAGGGGCGAGGGTTGTAAGTTATGCCGCGGGGCATTTAAGTTTTTATGGAGGGGATGGTTGTTTAACATTAGAAGAGATTCATTTGGTTAGAAATTGGAAATTCTAGCTCCTGTTTAAGCGTCAAAAGAGATGGAGGGCATTTAGCCCCCCTGCCCTCCCCGACAACCCTTCTTTTCACCAAACCCATCTGACTGAAATTAAAAGATAGCGATATTGTTAAAAATAGTTCAAAGAACATATAGTTATGTCTCTAGGGGTGAAACAACCCCCCAGCGCCTTACAGAGGGTTGAAAGAAATACCATGTGGACATATAAGTTTATATGGAATGGACGATCGTATAAACTTCAGATGAAGCTTATTTGATTTGAAATTTGAAGTTATAGTACCCTTTTTAAGAGTCAAAGTGATTTGAGAGCAACCAGCTCCCCTCCATGCTCATCGTTTTGCTTAACTTCCGATGGAAATTTGGATATAACAATTTTGTTCGTCGTAGTTGAAGGTTTTAGAAATTATGTCTGTCAGGAGGACAACCCCCCCCCCTAAATCTCTTAGGGAAAGGGTTGTAAGTTGAGCTCTGGAGACAAATAAGGTTTTAGAGAAAGGGTGGTCGTATATGCTTTGGACAGGACTTTGGATTGGTAATCAGAAGTTCTAGTGCCCTTTTTAAGAGTCAAAATGATCAGAGCTCAGCTACCCCTCCCCCCCCCCGCACACACACATGCACAAACACGTCGTTTTTTCCCGAGATGTATTCAACAGATATTTTGAGACAGTCCTTTTTATTCAAAATTGTCCAAATATCATATAACAAGGCTTTTGAGGTTGCTACAGACAACTAGAGCCTGAGGGCGAGGGTTGTAGGTTATGCACCTGGGCATTTAAGGTTCTTATTGAAGGGATCGTTGTAAAGACTTTAGAAGTGGCTCAATTTCTTGAAATTGGAAGTCCTAGTTCTCTTTTAAGAGTCAATAGTGATGGAGGTGAGGTAGCCCCCCCCCCCCAACTACCACTCTTTTCACCAAATGTGTTTTATTGAAAGTGTGTGATGGCAATTTTATTTAAAATAGTCCAAAGAACATAATAATGCCTCCAGGGTTGGGACCCCCCCGAGCCCTGGGTCAGAAGCTTAAAATTATGCCCTAGAGGCATACAAGGTCTTTATGGAATGGTTTATCGAATTAAATTCAGATGGGTCTCACTGACTCCTTTTACAAACGTCAAAGTGATTTGAGAGACCCCCTTCCCCACGCCTATCATATCCCGTAATAAACATCCAAACACAGTTTTGAGACATCAGTTTTTCTTCAGCATTGTTGAAAGGTTCAGTAATTATGCGTAGCAATGGTTATAGTAGCAGCAGTAGCATTATTAGCAGTATGTAAATAGCACCTTTTTTTCAACATCCCCTTCAATGCACGATGACATTTTTTAACTGAATACCATCAACCAGTCCCGAAGCATTGCTGATACGGCCTCTTGACAACCTACATGGAGTTAGTGTGTTTTGATTTATTTCAATACAGTTACAATATTGCCCAAAACTTTCACCTTAATACCCTTAGGTTTATTAGTAGTAGTAGTAGCACCAATAGTTATAGTACTAGCCGTAGGAGTACAGTTGATAGTAGTAGTCTTAGCTTTAGTGGTAGTAGCAGAAGTAGCAGTAATAATAATAGTAGCAGTAGTAGTAGTAGTTTTAGGAGTAGAAGCAGTAGTATTATGGTGCAAATATTGTCTTTTGGTTAGTTCAATATCCCTCACAGCAAGCTTTGTAAGTTTTAATTTCACACACAAAACTGTTCCAGAGATATTGCTGATATGTCCTTTGACAACTGCAAACAGATGTTAGGTTGTCATACGTACAACAGAATTATTCTCTAAAAATTTCACCTTCATACCTTCACAAGTTGCGGATTTTGACCTAGCCAGGAGACACTCTGTGTCTACAATTAAATAAAAAAAAAGTTTTTTTTTAAACTGAAAGTAAGGAGTAACATTAAAACTTAAAACGAACAGAAATTACTCCGTATATGAAAGGGGCTGTTCCGTCTTCAACGCCCCGCTCTTTACGCTAAGGTTTGACTCTTTCTCTCGAATCTACTTTTTAAAATAGTAAAAAACTTTAGCGTAAAGAGCGGGGCGTTGAGAAGGGAACAGCCCCTTTCATATCCGGGGTAATTTCTGTTCGTTTTAAGTTTTAATGTCGCTCCTTACTTTCAGTTAAAAAAAACTTGTTTTTTTCATTTAATCTCTGAATGTTTTTGAATTAATGCATGTTTGATTTTGGCTCTTAGTTGCCCTCCAATTTTTCAGTTACTTAATAAGGCAACTAGAATTGTTGGTTTTTTCTGATACGCTGAATCTGATGGTGCGATTTTCGTTAAGATTCTATGACTTTTAAGGGGTGTTTCCCCCTATTTTCTAAGACAAGGCAAATTTTCTCAGGCTCGTAACTTTTGATGATTAAGACTAAATCTGGTGAAACTATATATATTTAAAATTAGTATAAAAATCTGATTCTTTTGATGTATCTATTAGTATCAAAATTTTGTTTTTTAGAGTTTTTTTTTTCTATTGAGCCGGGTCCCTCTTTACTACAGTTCGTTACCACGAACTGTTTGATTAATGCTGCTTGTATGGTCAATGTAACTAACGTCACTAATGGGATTAAGTTGAAACTTTTAGGGAATGTTTAATCAATTAAACGAAAAAACTATATGCATGCAGGTATTAAAAGGGTAAATAAGCAACATAGGGCATATAAGGACACAGGCAGCAATGCTCATTCATTGCTGATAATATTATTGACATTCTAAGGGAGCTAATTTGATTGAAAATTAAAAGTTCTCCTACCCTCTTAAGAGTCAAAATGATTGGAGGGCAATTAGCTCTCCTCTTTAGTTCATAATTTTCCAGACACTTCCAACTAAAATTTCAAGACAATCATTTTGTTCAGCATAGCTGAACAGTCTAGTAACTATATCTCTAGGGCTATTGGGTAGGTCGACCCCCCAAAGTTATGTAATTTGCCCGTTATATTTAAAAACTAAATCTTGCTTTAAAATTAAATCAAAACGCACTGTTTGTATGCTGGTTGCCAATAAAACATCTCAGCAATATACCAAGAACAACTGAGGGTATTAAGCTCAAACTTTTGGGGCTACTTCTATTACTACTTCCGCTCTTAATATTTTAGTAAATCAAAAGATTGTAAGTGTATTCAGGCTATGAAAGAGCATAGTTATGATTTTTTTGGAATGATATTAAGTTTTATTTATCAGGTCAACTAGAGGATGTATATGATTAAAATAAACACTACTATTCGTGTCATGATTTTCAAAAGGGTTATTGTTGTTAGAAATTGTGGAAAAAATTTCTCCAGCATGGAAATAGCATGAAAAACTATAAATTATTAAAGAAGAACCAGAGAGATTCAAACAATTATTTTATTTTTCCCTGAAAACGACTAGTTTAATTTAAAACGAACAGAAATAAATTAAAAAAAAAATCCCATAAAACAAGTTTTTCAAAAAAATTAAAGAAGTCCGTTAAACCAAAAATGAGCAAAAAAAAGAAAAAAAAAAATCTACCAAGCATACAACTACCACAAATAACCTTCAATAAATAAATGAAGATACAGAAATAAACAGAAATTACTATAAATAACCGCGTCAAACTCAAAACGAGCAGAAATTAGCATGAGTAAGGTACAAAACCCCTATACTTTCTAAAAGCCAGAATATAATTTGCACTTTACTAAAAAAATTCTTTTAAATGTTTTCACTTTTATGACCTTAAGAAATCAAAATTAATTAAGATTTTAAGGAATAAATATCAGCATATGCATATTAAACTGACAATGCAAATTCTTTTGAATTTTTTTCTGTAAATTGCAGATTATATTCTGGCATTTAGAAAGCATAGGGGTTTTGAACCCTACTCATGTTAATTTTTGCTTGTTTTGAGTTTGACTCGGTTATTTATTGTAATTGATGTTCGTTTTTGGTTTCATTTATTTATTGACGCTGATTTGTGGTAGTTTTATGCTTGGCAGATTATTTGATTCTTTTTTTGTTCATATTTGGTTTTATGGAGTTCTGTACTTCTTCTTTAAAAACTTATTTTGTGGAAGAAGTGTTTTTAAATAATTACTTTGAGACCATTCAATAGACCCTGGCAGCTTACCCATGTCAAACAGTTCGTGGTAGCGAACTCTAGTAAGGAGCGACCCGACTCAATAGTAACTAAAACTCTATAAACCGGAATTTTAATACCAATAGTTACATCAAAAGAATTATATTTTAATGCTGGTTTTAAATATGTAAGTTTCATCAAGATTACTCTTACCCATCCAAAGTTACGAACCAGAGAAAGTTTACCTCATTTTAGAAAATCCCCCTTTTCATCATCTCCCTTTCCTGAAACCAAACAATTATTAAACTTTATCCGCTCCATCTCTTAGTCTAATAAGCGTCATCATGCTAAATATTTTTTCAAACAGTTCGTGGTAACGAATTGTAGTAAGGAGCGACCCGGCTCAATAGTAAACGAAACTCTATAAACCGGAATTTTAATACCAATAGTTACATCAAAAGAATTATATTTTAATGCTGGTTTTAAATATGTAAGTTTCATCAAGATTACTCTTACCCATCCAAAGTTACGAACCAGAGAAAGTTTACCTCATTTTAGAAAACAGGGGGACAAATCTCCTAAAAGTAATACAATTTTAACGAAAATCACACCATCAGATTCAGCATATCAGAGAACCCGACTGTAGAAGTTTCAAGCTCCTATATACAAAAATATAGAATTTTGCGTTTTTTGCCAGAAGATAGATCCGTGTTTTTTTTTTTTTTTTTTTTTTTTTTTTTTTTTTTCAGGGGTGATCGTTTCGACTCAGTGGTCCTAGAATGTCGCGATAGGGCTCATTCTAACAAAAATTAAAAGTTCTCGTGCCCTTATTCTACTGGAAATTAAAATTTCTAGTGCCCTTTTTAAGTGACCGAAAAAATTGGAGGGCACTTGGACCCCCTCCCACGCTCACTTTTTCCAAAGTCATCGGATCCAAATTCTGAGATAGCCATGTTATTGAGCATTGTCGAAAAACCCAACAACTATGTCTTTGGGGACGACTTACTCCCCCACGGTCCCCCCGGGAGGGACTGCAAGTTACAAACTTTGACCAGTGTTTACATATAGTAATGGTTATTGGAAAGTGCACAGACGCTTTCAGGGGGATTTTTTTTGGTTGGGAGAGGGTTTGAAGGGAGGAGGTTATGCGGGGGAAACTTTCCATGGGTTGGAATTTGTAATGGGTGAAGAAAATTTCCATGAAGGGGGTGCAGGATTTTGTAGCATTTTTTGAAAAAAAACAATGAAAAAATAGATATGAAAAAGTTTTTTTCAATTGAAAGGAAGGAGCAGTATTAAGACTTGAGACGAACAGAAATTATTACGCATATGAGGGGTTCACCTCCTCCTAATACCTCCCTCTTTACGCTAAAGTAATTTTATTAATTTCAACTATTTATTCTATGACCTTTGTGATTTAGGGGTCATTCTTAAGGAATTGGGACAAAATTCAAGCTTTAGTGTAAAGAGCGAGGTATCGACGAGGGGTTGAACCCCTTCATATGCATAATAAAAACATACGATTGCAGAATTTCGTTATGTCAGTTAATTCGTAAGTTACGAACATTTTTACTAATAGAAACGTTCGTAAAAAATTCAAAGTTCTAGTTGCCTTTTTAAATAACCAAAAAATTGGAGGGTAAGTAGGCCTATTCCCGCGCTCCTTTTTTTCTTAAAGTAGTCTGATCAAAACTATCAGAAAGCCATTTAGCCAAAAAAATAAATTAATATGCAAATTTTGATTTTATTATTGATGTGTGGAGAGCCAAAATCAAAACATGCATTAATTCAAAAACGTTCAGAAATAAAAAAAAAGACAAGTTTTTTTTAACTGAAAGTAAGGAGCGACATTAAAACTTAAAACGAACAGAAATTACTCCGCATATGAAAGGGGCTGTTCCCTCCTCAACGTCCCGCTCTTTACGCTAAAGTTTTTTACTGTTTTAAAAAGTAGAGTTGAGAGAAAGAGTCAAACTTTAGATTAAAGAGCGGGGTGTTGAGGAGGAAAAGCCCCTTTCATATACGGAGTAATTTCTCTTCTTTTTAAGTTTTAATGTCGCTCCTTACTTTCAGTTAAAAAAACTTGTTTTTTGTATTTAATACTATACAAGATGCTTCCTTCTAGTCCTTAACACTAGTGTTGATTCACTATTGGCCGAAGAAACAATTTGCTGTAAAGATAAAATTTAGAAAATCCAATGGCAGAGACAACGTTTCTGATGAGATGCTGAGATTGTGTATGAGGAACACAAAAAATTACAGAAGGATTGAACAAGGAGCATCTTTTATGGAAAGAGATACATCTAAATGAGAAAACTAAAGAGGAATAAGGCTCTCATCATATGAGCTTCCCGCAAAGTTTACACGACCACCCCATCTATAAAAACCTTATATGCCCCCAAAGCATCATTTAAAACACTTGCCCCAGACTCTGGGGGTCGTGTCGTCCCCAGAGTTATTGTTATCTAAATGTGTCTGTTCATATGAATGTGAAACTAAAGAGAAATAAGCAAACAAAAGAGACTTCAGGGTAATGGTCGGGGTTAGATGGGACTACTTCTTGTCCCCATTACTGTTCCTAATTAAAAATAAAACTTTTTCCACAGAAGAAGTTTTTCAAAGAAAAGTAGAGCTAAACCAAAAATAAGCAGATACAGAGTCAAATGGTTTTCCAAGTGTAAAACTACCACAAATTATCATCACCAAACAAATGAGACCCAAACCGAATAGCAATTACAATAAATAATCGAGTTAAACTCAAAACGAGACAAAATGAAAAGAAGTAGGGCTGACACTCTTATGTCTTCTAAAGACCAAAATATATTTGCCACTTTATTGAAAACAATCCTTATTTTGAGCTGAATGTTTCTCATAATATCCGAGGCAACGCTATTTCATATTGAATGGATGGTCACATAAACTTCGAGGGGGGGGGGCTCATTAGATTGAAAATCGGAAGTTTTAGAGCCCTTTTTAAGAGTCAAAAGTTATCGGAGGGCATCTGGCTTCCGCCCCACAGCCTCTTTTCCCCAAAGGTATCTGATTGAAATTTTGAAATAGCAATTTTGTTCAAAATACTCCTAAGATCAAGTAACAAAAACTCCGAGGCTAACACAACCCTTATGAGCCCTTGGACAAGTGTTGCAAGTTATGCCCCGGTGACATACAAGGTTCTTGTGAAAGGGGGATGTATAAACTTTAGAAGAGGTTCATTTGAATGGAAATTAAAGTGCTAGTTCCATTTTTAAGAATCCAGAGTGATCATAGGGCAACTAGCCCTCCCCCATGTCCTCTTTTCCCAAAATATATCCAATTGAAGTTTTGTGATAGTCCTAAGATCAGATAGTAAGACTTTAGGGTCGACAATACCCCCCCCCCCCGAGCCTGGGAGCAAGTGTTATAAGTTATGTCCAGAGGGCATGTAAGGTTTATATTGAACTGGTGATCGTATAAAGTCTGAAGGAGTCTCATTTGATTAGAAATTAGAAGCTCTAGTTCACTTTTTAAGATTCAAAAGTGATTGGGGGCAACAACTCCCCCCCTCACGTCCTCTTTTCCCCAAATGTATCATACAAAATTTTCAGACAGCCATTTTGTTCAAAATACTCCAAAGATCATATATCTATGCCTCTGGGGTTGAAACAGCCCCTCAGAATTTTGGGCAAGGGTTGTGAGTTATGCCCTAGGGGCATACAAAGGTTTTTATGAAGGGGTGGTCGTATAAAGCTTCACATTCACAAACACTCGCACACACTCACTCAAACTCGACCACTCAACCACTCATTCCCTCACTCACTCTCTTTCACTCTTTGACACCCACATCCATGTGGAATCAGCGGTTGTAAAAACTTTGGAGGGGGATTATTTGATTGGGAATCGGAAGTTCAAATGCACTTTTTAAGGGTCAAAAGTGATTGGAGGGCAGCTAAGCCCCCCACCCTCAGCCTCTTTTACCCAAATGTATCTGATCAAAATTTATGATTCCCATTTTGTTCATAATTGTCCAGAAATCATATAAAATGCCTCCGGGGTCTACACAACCTTCCAGAGCCCGGGAGCAAGGGTTATAAGTTATGATCCGGGGCATATAACGTTTTATGGAAGGAGTCGCTGTAAAAGCTTTGTAGGAGACTCATTTGATTGGAAATTGGAAGTTCTATTTCTTTTCTACAGAGTCAAAAGTGATCGAAGGGCATATAAGGTTTTTATGGAAGTGGTCACGTAAACTTCGGAGGGGGCTCATTCGATTGGAAATTGGAAGTTCTAGTTCCATTTCTAAGAGTTAAAAGTTGTCGGAGAGCAACTACCCCCCCCCCCCCCGGCCTCTTCATGCTCTCTTTTTCCCAAATACATCTCATCGATATTTTGAGACAGCTATTTGTTCAAAATTGTTTAAAGATCGTATAAAAATGCCTCCGGGTTTAACCCCCAGAGCTATTTCTTGGACACAACCCCTAGAACCCGAAGGCACGGGTTGTAAGTTATGAACTGGGGCATTAAAAGTTTTTATGGAAGTGGTCACCGTGAAAATTTGAAGGAGGCTTATTTGATTGAAAATTGAAAGTTATAGTTCCCTTTTTTAGATTCAGAAGTAATAGGGGTCAACCAGCCCCTCCACACGCTCCTTTCCCCTCAATTTTGTCCGATTGAATTTTTTTCAGAGAAAAGTAAAGACCCTCATTTAACTCGAGACGGGCGGAAATAGATTCCTATAATAGTTCAAATTAAAAAGTACTTTTTGCATCCAGTTTTTCAAAAAAGTGTATTTGAAATATATCGAGAACGGACAAGGGTATTAAGTTAAAACTTGATACTAAGGGTATGTTAAGGGGGACGTTGAAAAATGATAGGAGGATTAGAATCCCTTTCCCTTTGCTAATTTAGATGTCCCTCCCCTCAACACTAATAAAAATTTTGAAAAAGTAATTCTGTTTGAAATAGTCAAAAGATATAGTAACTGTGCCTCCAGGAATGCAATATCCCCAAAACCCCTAGAGCAATAATCCTAAATTACACAATTTACCCTCTTTTAATTACAGAAATTTTTGTTAGGAAAAGGGATAGTGTTTGATTCTGATCCTGTTCGATTTTAACTAGTTTAAATACAAGTTTCCAATTGTAATATTTTTTTTCCCAGAAGTATTTCATATGGAAGGCGTGGTCGCATAAACTTCAGAGGGAGCTCATACAATTGGATATTAGATGTCAAAGTGCCCTTTTTAATAGTCAAAACTAGGACAACTAGCCCCTCCCCCACGCCCTCTTTTTCCCAAATGCAACCGATCGAAATTTTGAGATAACTGTTGTGTTTAAATTAGCCCAAAGATCAGATAACAATAACTGTAGGGTCAACACGAGCCCCCAGAGCCCAAGGCGAGTGTTGTAAATTATGCTCCGGGGCATTAAAGGCTCTTATGGAAGGGGTTGTCGTATAAACTATGTAGGAGGCTCAATTGATTGAAAACTGAGAGTTCTAGTTCCCCTTTTCGTCTTTCGTCTTTAAACTAGTCAAAAGTGATCGAAGGGTAACTAACTTCCCCCACGCCCCAAATGCATTCGATCGAAATTTTCTTTCAAAGAAAAGTAAATAGTCACATTTTCTCAAGACGACTGGGAATAAACTCCCATAATAGTTCAAATCGAAAGATATTATTTGCATCCAGTTTTTCAAAATATCGTTTTTGGAATATCTCGAGACCGGCTAAGGGTGTTAAGTTGAAACTTGAGACTGAGGGTATGTTAAGCGGGATGTTGAAAAGTGATTGCAGGGCTAAAAGTCCCTCTCCGTTGCTTTCTTAGATTCCCCTCCCCTCAACACTAATAAAAATTTTGGAAAAAGAAATTTGTTGAAAATAGGCAAAAGATCTAGTAACTATTACTTCGGGGATGCAATTTCCCCCAAAATCTCCGGGGAAATAATTGTAAATTATCCAATTTACCCGTTTTTAGTTGCAAGAATTCAGAAGTTTAATTGTAAATCAGGTTCATCCAATTGGAAATAAGAAGTTCTAGTGGCCTTTTTAAGGGTCAAAAGTAATCGGAGGGCAACTAGCACCCCTCACACCTTCTTTTCTCCAAATGTGTTGGATCGAAATTTGAGATAGCCATTGTATTGAGACTAGTGTAAAGACTAGAAAACAATAACTGTGGGCACGATAAGACCCCAGAGCCTGGGACAAGTGTCTCCTAGTAAAAATACCATATTTCTACCTGGGACCCTGTCTATTTGCTCCTGTAACTGTAAATAAAATTCATCCGAGTCACTAGTATCTCCGTCAGTCGGTTTAACAGGGGCATATACTATTATATCTGATACCCTGGACTATTTAGTAATAAAATGAGCAATCAGTATTCTATTATTAATACCTTTCCAGTCTAGACGAGACTAAGCAGCTTCCTTGTTCATCATGAGCCATACTCCCTGAATAAACAAATTCTATATCACCCAATTTCATGCTTCCAACCCCTGGAATATGAGTTTCTGAAACTTCTAGTAAGTCCATTTCGAGTCGTCTGAATTCGTTAGTCAAAATGTCGATACGATAGTCATTTTTAACGTCGTAACATTCCAAGTTCCAATTTTCATGTTATTTAAATCATTGAAATTATTTTGGCCTCAGGAAAAGCAATTATCCCAGTTGCCAGTGCAGGACAGGGATCAACATATTTTCTCAAGTCTACACCGAAGCGCTTAAGCCGACTTAGAACCAGACAGCAATAAGTCCCTGGGACCTCCAGTATGAATGGAGGCTTTATGTAATCCTGGGCCCATCTTGGTCACAATATGGTTTTCAGCACTTGGCGATACTCTTCTATCAACAAAGTCATAATCCTGCACAGACAGGCCCAAGCCTATTACCTCCGACTCATTATATAATTTCCTCGAGGGGCACCACTCCTCAAGTGGGAATCGAGTTGACCGCAAGGTCCCCAGTCTTGCAGGTACCCCAAAAGGGTCGAGGCAGCCCTTTGCAGAGGCCGTTGTCCATAGATCTGGATCTTCCACCCTGCTGTAGTTGTCCTCCTATAGAGGATCCTCCCACGATGGTGTTCTGCGTCACCATGCAATTTAATCCATTACTGGGAGAAAGTTTGCAACCCATGAGACGTGTGGACACGCCAGTGGACCCTGTTGAGTGTACATGTGAGGGACCTTCATTCTCCTCCACCTATTTTTATGACCTCAGGTGAAGGTGCCCCAGTTTCTATTATGGACCCCCAGGGACAGGGTCCCTCCTTGGTCCGTGCCTCCTATGGATGTAAATCGAGCTTAAAATGAACAAAAATACTTTGCTATTGAAGTATAAATTAAACCTAAAAGGAACAGAAATTAAATAAACAATCATAGCAAACAAACGTGAAATAGGTAGTAATGTAAAATGAATAAATAAATCTTAAGACGAGTGAATCTTAAACTGAACATGCAAATCAAGCTTGAAACGAACAAAAATAACTAGAAGCAAGAGTTTGGGATTTGACTCCTTCTTTCTCTGTAAAAGTACATAAAGTTTTTATGGAAGGCATCAAATTCAGAGTGGACTCGTTTCATTAGAAATTGAAATTTCGAGCTCCCTTTTTAAGAGTCAAAAGGGATCGGAGGGAATTTACTCCCCCTCAAAGCTCACTTTTCCCCAAATGCATCCGATAAAAAATTTTAGATAGTCATTTTGTTCGAAATAGTCCAACGATCAGATAAAAAAAATATTGGGGTCAACTTAACCCCCAGGGCCCAGGGAAAGATTTGTAAGTTATGCCCCGGGTGTATATAATATTTTTATGGATTAGGTGGTCGAATAAACTGCGGGGCTCAAATGATTACAAATTGAAAGTTCTAGTTCAAAATGCATCTGATCAAATTTTTGAGACAGTCGATTTGTTCAAAATAGACCGAAGATCATATAGCAAAAGTTCCAGGACTTAGACTACCTTCCTGAGCCCGGGGGCAAGAGTTGTAAGCTATGCCCCGGGGGCATTTTAAGGTTTTTCATGGAAGGGGTTGTCGTATAAACTTCCTAGGGCGCTTGTTTGATTTTAAATTGAAAGTTTTAGGTCCATTTTTACGAGTCCCCCCAGCCTTCTTTCCCTCAAATGCACCCAATCAAATTCCTGAGATAGTAGTTTTTTTTCAAAATACACCAAAGATTATATAACAAAACTCCGAGTTTTAAATAAACCCCCAGAGCCAATAAGCAAGTGTTGTAAGTTATTTTCAAAGGGTATGTAAGGTTTTTTATGGAAGGGGTGGCCTTATAAACTTCGGAGGGGGCTTATTTAATTAAATATTGAAAGTTCTAGTTCCACTTTAAGGGTTAAAAGTAATTGAAGGGATGACAAGCCCACCTCCCACGTCCTTTTTCCCCAAATGCACCTGATTTGATTTTGAGATAGTCATTTTTTTTCAAAATAGACCAAAGATCATATAACAAAAACTCCAGGGTTGACCTCCCAGAGCCCAAAGGCAAGTGTTGTAAGTTATGCCCCCGGGGTATGTTAGCTTTTTTATGGAAGTAGTCTTCATATAAACTTCGGAGGGGGCTTATTTGATTAGAAAATGGAGGTCCTAGTTCCATTTCAATAGTCAAAAGTAATCGGAGGGTAACCAGCCCACCTCTCAAGCCTTTTTTCCCCAAATGAATTCTGTCAACATTTTGAGAATTTACCTACTACTACTGATACAACACTACTACTGCTCCTACTAATACAACTACTTCTATCTTACTAGTACTATTAAGGCTAAGGTATGAAGGTGAAAATTTGAGAGAATATTGAGGGAAAATTTGAACTAGATCAAACCACACTACGTGCATGTAGATTGTCAAAAGGACGTATCTCAGGAATGGATTAGGGTATTAAGTTGGAACTTACAGGGAATGGTTAAAAGGGAATATCAATCGAATAAAAGGTAATATGCAGATGCTTCTACTCATATTACTACCACTGATACTACTGCTACCACTTGAATTACTACTTCTATTGCAACTGCTACTAAGGCTAAGAGCATTAAGATGAAGATTTCGGGATGAAGTGTTGAGGGGAGGCTGAACTAAATCAAAAACACTATGAACATACATGTTCATGTTATCAAAACGGCGTATTGACAGTATCATAGCAACGACTAATTATTTTAATGTGAAACTTCCTGGGCTTCATGAGGGGGCTGTTCAACTGACTAAAAGGTAATATTTTGACACTACTGCTGCTACTAGTACTATTACTATTAATGTTATTACTAGTCCTAAAACTAGCATCACTAGTACTCCTTCTACTACTATGACAATTATTACCTCTATGGCAAAGGGCATGAAGGTGAAATATCCAGAGAATATTGAATGGGAAAGTTGAATTGAATCACTACATACCGTCTTTATACAGGTTGTCAAAAGACTGTATCAGCAAATTTTAGGAACTGCTGGGTGTGTGAAGGTGAAACTTATAGGGTTTGCGGTTTGTTGTAGGGGTTGTCAAACTAGCCAAAAGGCAATGTTTGGATCCTATTGCTGTTACTGCTGCTAACGTTACTACTACAACGACTGCTAAAACTAAGTCTAATGCTACTTATTTTACTGCTACTACTATTACTACTTTACTACTTCTACTGTTGCTCTAGCTAAGAGTATAAAGGCGAAAATCTTAGGCAATGTTGAAACATTGTTGAACTAAATCAAAACACACTATGATCATACAGTTTGTCAATAAGACTTATCAAGAATGCCATAGGAACGGTTTATGGTATTGAATTGAAACTTTCAGCGTGTATTGAGGAAGATTTTGAAAATAACCAAAAGTGCAGTGTGCACACTGCTACCAATGGGACAACTGTGACAACAAATATTGTTACTACTCAAGTTCAGGGTATTAAGATGAAGCTTTCAAGGAATGTTTAGGCGGCTGTTGAACTAAATCAAAACTAACCATAAGCATGTAGATTGTCCAAAGGTTTTAACAGCGAAATATCAGGAACTGCTTACATTATTAAGTTGGAACTTTCTGGGTATGTTGTGGTGGATTTTCAACTAAGATAAAGGCACTACATCATGCTTCTAATACTGCTACTACGATTGCTGTACCTTATGAGGCCAAGGGTATTGAGAAAAAAATTTAGGGAACATTTGGGGGGTATTTCAATTAAACGAAAAAAAACTACATGCATGCAGGTTTTCAAAGGGGAATATAAACAATATCATAGGCAGTGCAACTCTATCCTAAAACTTACTAAAGGAGCTCGTTTAATTGGGAATTGAAATTTCTAGTCGCCTTTTTAACAGTCAAAAGTGGTTAGAGGGCAGGAAGCCCCCCTCTCAAGCCCATTAATTCTTCAAGCACATCCAACCGAAAGTTTTACAATGGCCATTTCGTTCAGTATGGTTGAAAAGCCCGGTAGCTATTTCTCTGAGGATGTTAACCCCTACAGCCCTCAGAGCATGAGCTGTAAGATATGCAATTTACCCAATGTTTATTAGGACAGAGGCCATGTTTGACCTTTGCTGTTCAAAAAACCAAGTGCATTCAAGTGAAGCTTTCAGAAAACGTTGAGGGGAGTGCTGAACTCAAAAATGACTTTTGGGTTAAGTTGGAACTTTATGGGAGTCATTAGGGGGATGATCAGTTGTCCTTGGGCATGTTAAGAGGTATGTTGAACTAACCAAAAGGTACTATTTGCAAGTTGCCACTATTTCTACTATTATAACTGCTGCGACTGCTACTTTTGCAGACGTTAAGGATATTAATGTAAAACTTTCAGGGCAAAATAGGGGGTGTTAAAGTAAATTAAAACACACTGTGTGCATTCACGTCACCAAAAGGATGTATGAGCAATTTCTCAGGAACAACTTAGATCATTAAATTGAAACTTTCAGGGTGTGTTGAAAGGGACGTTCAACTAATCAAAAGGCGCTCTGTGCATACTGCTTTACTAATACCGCTGCTACTATGACCATTATTGCTGCTTCTACAACTGCTACTGTTTAGACCAAGGGATGGGCACAGCCTCAGCTTTGAGTTGGGGGAGGGGGGCGGGGGTGTAAGGAATGTGCCAAACTTCTGAACTTTTTTGGGGGTGAGGTGCTCTCCCTAGCTGTGCCTCCAGGCTAAGGGTAGGAAGCGGAAACTTTTAGGTAATGTTAAGGGGGATATTGAAACTAATAAAAGTGCATTCTATACAAGCAGATTGTCAAAGGATTATCAGCAGTATACCAAGATGGTCTAGGGTATTAAATTGAAACTTTCAGGACAAATTTAGGTGAATGTTTAACTAGGAAAAATGCAAAATGTGCATACTCCTACAACTACTAATACTGCTACTACTAGTGATACTACTACAATTGCTGCTACTATTACTACTACGACAGCTACAGCTACTACTATTAATACTACTGTAGCTAATGGTATCGCCGTGAAACTTTCAGGGAATGTTGAAGAGGATATTGAACTAAATTAAAAGACGCTACGTGGATGCAGGTCATTAATATATTAATAACTATATCTCAGGAACAAATGAGAGCATTAATTTGGAACTTTCATTGCATGTTAAGGGGGATGTTGAGCAATCAAAAAGGTACTTTGTGTATAATGCCCCTGCTAATTCTACTCTTACCACTAATACTGCTATCAAGGCTAAGGGTATTAAGGAGACATTTTTAGAAAATGTTGGGAGGGAGGTATGTCAAATTAAATTGAAACACGCTCTGCGTATGCAGGCTGTCAAATGGCCGTGAGGAGTATATCTAGAACGACTTAGAATAGTAGGCTTAAACTTCTATGGCATGCTGAGGGGCGTGTTTAAGTAATAAAAATGCATTATTTGCATACTACTACTACTAGTTGTTGTACTACTGCTACTGTTAATACTAATATCACTAAGCCTAGTGGTGCTAACATAGTACTTTCAAGGACTGTTGAGAGATATGTTGGGCTAAATCAAAACACATTATATGCCTGGAGGTTATCAACAAGACATATCAGAAATGTCCCATAAACGGCTCGAAGTATAATTTTAAAACTGTCAGGGTATGAGGAGGGGATGTTGTACATGTCAAAAAAGTCAAAATATGAATACCATTGCTGTTTACTACGATTTAATACAAATACTTCTACTGCTGTCATTAATACTGCTCCTATTGTTACTTTTACAAGTCTATAAAGGGTATGCCCTGTACCCTAGAATAGGATATAAAGTAGAGACTTTCACGGAAACCTCATGTTGTTTTAAAATTAAATCAGAAGGCGTTATATCTATATTGGTTGTCAATAAGGCGTCCGAGCAATGTTTCATGAACGACTGAGGGCATTAAGTTGAATGTAATGTCATTAAGCATTGTATGTCATTAATCATTGTTGAAAACTTTTTTCATTTTGTAACTTTTTTTATTGTTGAAAACATATTGATAATATACTAGACCAGTGGTTCTCAATCTGTGGTACGTGTACCCCTGGGGGGTACGCAAAATTTTTTAGGGGGTACGTGGTCAGCCAACAAAAAACAAAACAGCCCTTTAATTTGGGACTGGCAATTTTATCTTTACTGGCAATTGTTTGTAGGTAAACAGGGCTTACAGTGTCTAAATAAGTTTGAGAACCACTGAACTAGACTGTGGACTGTTGTAGAAAAAAAAACAAGATTTAAAGTATTCTTTTCTTTTTCAATGAAATAGACTATATGAATGAAAAACGACAAGAAACAAATTTAAAAACTTTTTCCACATAATAAATTTTTCAAAATATGTATAGAGCTATATTAAATCACAAATAAGTAGAAATGAAGTCAAAAATTTCCCATGCGTAAAATTACCACAAATCACCATAAATACATAAATGAAACCTAAAACGAGTGAATAGTAAAAAAAAAAAAAAAAAAAAAAAAAAAAAAAAAAAAAAAAAAAGTTGGCCTACGAAGAGGGTTGTGACGAGTGCACCTATCACTGTGCAGGCCAACAAATTAAATTAATTAGAAATGTTGTAAAAATGGATATAAATTTATGAAAAGCTTATAAAAAGAATACATTGTTTTCAACCTTGTCGAAGCTATGGGGAAGCCTTTATGGGATCTCCTGAAAGCAGAAATCACGAGAAGAAATCTATAGACTTCAATCAAAGGACCTCTTTTTATTGAACAGATATATAGGCTAATACCATTCCTCAAAGCAAGTTATGATCCTTAAGGAAACTTCACGAGATTTTTACTGGGAGGAAGGGGACAATTATCTAAAAACCATAGAATTTTGTTTTTAATGCCAGTATTTTCCAATCTTTATAGTGGGATTGTATATTGAAAACCCAAGTGGGTATACCTATATCGCCCTAAAATACCGCCTCTTTAGAAGGTATTAAAGCTTATAATCTTTTTTTTTTATCTTAGAAGGTCTCTTGGAAGACCTTTACGCCAGCTTTTCCAGTAAAGGGTTGAAATGAAATGTCACTTTCAAAGCACTTGTATCACGGTGGCTATAGTATCAGATTAAATAAAAAAAAACTAATTTTTTTAGCTGAAAGTAAGGAGCGACATTAAAACTTAAAACGAACAGAAATTACTCCGTATATGAAATGGGTTGTCCCCTCCGCAATCCCTCGCTCTTTACGCTAAAGCTTTTAATTGTTTTAAAAAATTGAATTGTGGCAAAGAGTCAAACTTTAGCGTAAAGAGCGAGGGATTGTGGATGGGACAATCCATTTCATATACGGAGTGATTTCTGTTCGTTTTAAGTTTTAATGTCGCTCCTTACTTTCAGCTAAAAAAATTAGTTTTTTTTATTTAATTTCTGAACGTTTTTGAATTAATGCATGGTTGGTTTTGGCTCTCCGCACATAAATTATTAAAATGAAATTTGTATATTAATTCTTTTTTTGGCTAAATGGCTTTCTCTTAGTTTCAATCAGACGATTTTGAGAAATAAGGGGTGGAGAAGGAGGTCTAGTTGCCCTCCAATTTTTTGGTTACTTAAAAATGCAACTAGAACTTTTAATTTTTAACGAATGTTTTTATTAGAAAAAATATACGTAACTTAAGAATTAACTTACGTAACAAACTTTCATAATCTTATATTTTTATTATGTATACGAGGGGGTTTGTACCCTCGTTAATACCTCGCTCTTTACACTAAATCGTAAGTTTTGTCCCAATTCTTTAAGAATGACCCCTGAATCAGAAAGGCCGTAGAATAAATAGTTGAAATTACTAAAAATACTTTAGTATTTTTAAATTACAAAATACTTTAGCATAAAGAGCGAGGTATTTATCTCCTCCTAAACACCTCGCTCTTTATGCTAAAGTATTTTTAGAACCCCTCATATGCGTAATAATCTCTGTTCGTTTTAAGTTTCAATGCTACTCCTTCCTTTCATTTGAAAAAACGTTTTCATGTTTATTTTTCATTGTTTTCTTATAGTAATGCTAGAAAATCCTGCGCCCTTTTCATTGAATTTTTCTTCCCCCATGACAGATTCCTCCAAGGAAAGATCCTCCGACAAAGCCCCCGCCCCTCAGCCCCACCCCCAAACAAAATAAAATCCCCCTGAAAACGTCTGTACACTTCCCAATAACCATTACTATATGTAAACACTGGTCAAAGTTTGTAACTTGCAGCCCCTCCCCCAGGGATTGTGGGGGAGTAAGTCATCCCCAAAGACATAGTTATTATGGTTTTCGACTATGTTGAACAACATGACTATCTCAAAATTTTGATTCGTTGACTTTGGGAAAAAAGGAGCGTGGGAGGGGGCCTAGATACCCTCCAATTTTGTTGGTCACTTAAAAAGGGTACTAGAACTTTTTATTTCCGTTAGAATGAGCCCTCTTGCGCAATTCTAGGACTACTTGGTCGATACGATGACCCCTGGGAAAAAGAAAAAAAAAACAAAAACAAACAAACAAACAAATAAACACGCACCCGTGATTTGTCTTCTGGCAAAAAATACAAAATTCCACATTTTTGTAGATAGGAGCTTGAAACTTCTACAGTAGGGTTCTCGTTAAGATTCTACGACTTTTAGGGGGTGTTTCCCCCTATTTTCTTAAATAAGGCAAATTTTCTCAGGCTCGTAACTTTTGATGGGTAAGACAAAACTTGATGAAACTTATATATTTATAATCAGCATTAAAATGCAATTCTTTTGATGTAGTTATTGATATCAAAATTCAATTTTTTAGAGTTTTGGTTACTATTGAGCTGGGTCGCTCCTTACTACAGTTCGTTACCACGAACTGTTTGATACGATTGAGACTCAGTCATTTTATGATCTTCCTGTGTATGAGTTGCCTACAGACTACAACAAACAAGAATCATGTAATCCAAGGAATCTTGGGAAAAAGTAAGTTTTCGTGCTCAATCAGTAATGTCAGGTCCGGTTAGCTGGGATAATAAAATTGTAATTTTGCTACCAAAGTTTAAAAAAAATTATCGGGAAATTTTTTTTCGGCTATGGTAACTAGAAATGGGTTATCTAATATTTTTGTATAGGCTATACATTCTTGAAAATGATAGTCTTTGCAATCTGGAAAAAGATCTGCAATCTTGAGTGCCCAGAATATTCTTTCTCGAACAAGGAGTTAGAAGGGCTACTATGAATAGTACCGAAGTAGACTACTATTTTAATTCTTTTTGTTCAAGTTAGTACTTTTTGAATAACGTCTGTGAAAATAGTACTTTTTTAATGCTTCTTGTTAAAGTGGTACTTTTGTAATATTTTTGTTAAATTATTAACTTTTCAAAATTTAACATTCAAGACATCAACTTGCTCATTATAATCTGTTTCCCCGTAAAAAAGGAACTTTTATTGACAAGCATTTGGGCTACAGTATGTAACACACAACATACTAGCATTTTCATTTCTCAATCTTTCTCTTGTGCTAAGAAAACAAATATATATTACATTACAGTTTACAGATAGTACCTTGGTTTCTGTTCAGTTATACTTTAAACAGCACAGTAGAGAGAATATACAGTAGCGACAAAGGCTATACTTTCTATTAAAAATATGTGATCTAAAACCACACACGATTCATACCCCGCCTTCGCACACGTGCAACTCTGATGTACACATCACTATAAGCTTATGGGAAACCAGTTTTCAAGCAGTTCGTGGTAACGAACTGTAATAAGGAGCGACCCGACTCAAAAGTAACCGAAATTCTAAAAACGGAATTTTGATACCAATAGCTACATCAAAAGAATCGCTGATTCTAAATATTTTACGCTGATTCTAAATATATAAGTTTATGGTTTTTTTATGGGTAGTTTACTTCTACCCATAAGAAGTAACGAGCCTGAGAAAATTTGCCTTGTTTTAGAAAATAGTGGTAAACACCCCCTAAAAGTCAAAGTATCTTAACGAAAATCACACCATCAGATTCAACGTATCAGAAAACCCTACTGTAGAAGTTTCAAGCTCCTATCTACAAAAATGTGGAATTTTGTATTTTTTCCCAGAAGACAGATCACAGATAAGTGTTTATTTGTTTGTTTGTTTTTTTATTGTTTTTTTTTTTCCAGGGGTGATTATATCGACCCAGTGGTCCTAGAATGTCGGAAAATGGCTCATTCTAACGAAAATTAAAAGTTCTAGTGCCATTTTTAAGTGACCAAAAAATTGGAGGGCACCTAGGCCCCCTCCAACGCTCACCCCCCCCCCCAAAGTCATTGGATCAAAATTTTGAGATTGTCATTTTGTTCAGCATAGTCGCAAAATCTAATTATTTTGTCTTTGGGGACGACTTAATCCCCCACAGTCCCCGGGGGAGTGTTTTTTTGTCTCCCACAGTCCCCGGGTGTTTTTTTGTTTTTTTCCCAGGGGTGATTGTATCGAATCAGTGGTCCTAGAATGTAACGAGAGGGATTATTCTAACGGAAATTAAAAGTTCTAGTGCCCTTTTTAAGTGAACAAAAAATTGGAGGGCACCTAGGTCCCCTCCCACGCACGTTTTTTCCCCAAAGTCATCGGATCAAAATTTTGAGATTAAGTTACAAACTCTGACCATTGTTTACATATAGTAATGATTATTGGGACGTGTAGAGACGTTTTCATGGGGACTTTTTCACGTTGAAGGGGGTCGGGGGGAGAGGGTTACGTGGGAGGATCTTTCCATTGATGAATTTATCATAAGAGAAGAAAATTTCCATTAAGGGGCACTAAATTTTCTATTATTATTTAAAAAAAAACAATGAGAAAATGAATAAAATTTTTTCCAGGTGGAAGTAAGGAGCAGCATTAGAATCTAAAACGAACAGAAATTATTACGTGTATAAGGGGGTTTGTCTCCTCAACAATACCTCACTCTTTACGCTAAAGTATTTCTTAGTAATTTCAACTATTTATTCTACGGCCTTTGTGATTCAGGGGTCATTCTTAAAGAATTGGGACCAAATTGAAGCTTTAGTGTAAAGAGCGAGGTATTGATGATAGGAAGAATCCCCTCATATACGTAATAAAAATATGCAAATACAGAATTTCTTTACGTAAGTTAATTCGTAAGTTACGTATATTTATTATAAATATAAAGGTTCGTAAAAAAAGTTCTGGTTGCCTTTTTAATTAACCCAAAATAGGAATGCAACTAGGCCTCCTCCCCCACCCTTTATTTTATTAAGATCGTCAGATCGAAACTATAAGAAAGCCATTTAGCCAAAACAAAAATTAATATGCAAATTTTATTTTAATTATTCGTGTGCGGTGAGCCAAAATCACAAAATGCATTAATTAAAAAACGTTCAGAAATAAAAAAAAAAAAGTTTTTTAACTGCAAGTAAGGAGCGACAATAAAACTTAAAACGAACAGAAATTATTCCGTACATGAAATGGCTTGTCCCCTCCTCAGCACCTCGCTCTTTACGCTAAAGTTTTTTATTGTATTAAAAAGTAGAGTTGTGAGAAAGAGTCAAACTTTAGTGTAAAGAGCGAGGCGTTGAAGAGGGGACAACCCCTTTCGTATTCGGAATAATTTATGTTCGTTTTAAGTTTTATTGTCGCTCCTTACTTGCAGTTAAAAATTTGTTTTTTTCAATTTAATTTTGGTCAGCAACTGCACTAGACTCTGATGACACGGCTGAAGTTTTTACACGCGGTATGAAATATGTCTCATGTTTGGAAAAAGGAGTTGATCCTGTATATTCTCTTCTCTCTAGTCTCTAATATGTTAGACAGCTACAAAAAAAGAAATATGATTGTGCAGATGTGACCAAACATAAAAAGTTACGAGCTTGAGAAAATTGTCCCCTCCGTAATCCTTCGCTCTTTACGCTAAAGTTTGACACTTTAACACAATTCTGCTTTTTAAAACAATTAAAAACTTTAGCATAAAGAGCGAGGGATTGCGGAGGGGACAACCCATTTCATATACGGAGTAATTTCTGTTCGTTTTAAGTTTTAATGTCGCTCCTTACTTTCAGTTAGAAAAACTAGTTTTTTTTATGTAATCATATATAATGCGTCTATATAGGCTGTGGAATCCAGTTTCCAACTGCGAGAGTGTCTGGTTTTGACGCAGCACCAGTTAATGTCGCGACGATAGCTATATATTGCTTTTGTTAAATGTTTCTATATAGGCTGTGACCAAGACCGGAAAATTGTGTTTAGTTAGCCTTTCATTAGAGTCTGTGACGAGATGCTGTGTAAAATGAAAGCGTCTTTCTATCTTCAACGCGATTATACTGTATTTTCATAAAGGGAAAAAAGTACCTCAGTTGAGCTCACATCCTACTGAGCACACACAGATCACACGTTGGAATCTGCTGATTCAAGTCCTATTCATCTTCGACAGGCACGTAGCAAGTCTTAGGTCAAAGACTGATAGGAACACGGAGCCTCGTAAATGCATGTAGTTCAGCTTAAAATTTGTCATGGCAGCAGCAGAGGTATTTGAAGCAGACAAAACAGGCTATTTAGGTTTGCTTCTTTGTTACCACCATTCAACCCATTCCACCGCCTGGTGGAAGTATGAACCTGTTTGCAGATTTTAGCACCTCTTTCATTTTATGTAATATCTACAATCTCAGGCAACGCAATATTACTGCCTAAGTAACTAGCAATATGGACACTTTTTTCTAAGACCCTTCGTATGGAAGGAGCTGTCATAAAAATTTTGGTGGGGATCGTTCGAGTGGAAATGAAAAGTTCTTGTGCCTTTTTTAAAAGGCCGAAGTGATCGGAGAGCAAGCAGACCCCCCGCGCCCCTGATTTCCCCTAAGACACCTGATGAAATTTTAGACATAGCCATTTTGTTCAGTATAGTGGTAAGGTCCAGTCACTATACTTATGGGGATGACAAGTCACTCTCCAGAGTCCTTGGGACTCTGGGGGTCCCAAGTACCGTAAATTTTGCTATTCGCTCGTTGTTTCTGTATAGAATTTGCTGTTAGGGAAGTGAATATTTTTTATCCTTGGTGGTCAAACAAGCTAATGATTTAAGGGTAAAGATTTCAGGGAATTGGAGGGGAGTGTTGAACTAAACCAGAACAAATTATACGTATGTAGTCTGTCAAAAGTGCATATCTTACGAACGGCTTAGGGTGTTGAATCGGAACTTTCAGGGAATAATAATTCCCTGATTCCCTGATAGGGGTGATGTTCTATTTACGAAAAAACAATATGTACATGTTACTACTACTACTTCTACTGCAACTGCCACAAATGCTAAGTGTCATAAGGTGCAAATTTCAAAAGATTCAGGGGGGGGGGTAGATGAACTGAACCAAAACACACTGTGCCTGCATGTTATCAAGAGGGCGTATCAGTAATATCCTAAGAACTGCTTCTAGTAGTAAGTCGAAGCTTACAGGATATGTTAAGGGGGATGTAGAACTAACCGAAAGGCACTATTTGTATACTGCTTATACTGTTACTACTATTTCTAATGCTACTGCTAAAACGTGAAATTACAAAGAATATTGAACTAAATCTATACATACAATGTGCTTGCAGGCTATAAAAAGAGCATATCAGCAATATCTTGGTGACAGCTTAGGGTATTAAGTTGAATGTCTCATGGCAAGATGAGGGGGTTTTCAACTGATCAAAAGATAGTATGTGTGCACCCCTACGGCTGCTACTGCTACTGGCACTACTGTTACTACTAGTACTACTATCAAGTAGTATTAGGTAGTTAAGTAGTTAAGCGTATTGAGGTGAATATTCCAGAGAATATTGGTGGGAAGTTTGAACTAAATCAATATACACTTTGTGCATGCAGGGTGTCAAAAGGGCGTATCAGTATTAACTTAGGAATCATTTAGAGTATAGGTTACAGCTTTGCCTTATATATTTTTGGATGATTTTGACGACCTAAATGTGCACAGTGTGTTTTGGTTTCATTCAACATCCCCCCTCAACATTTCATAAGAGATTTCTTACTCTTTTTCAAGAGCTAGGATCAAACATACCCCCCTTTCCAAATAACAAAACATAAACGCCAACAATGGGCAACTTGTATAACTTAGACCCCTTGGCCCAGGGTTTTTTTTTATTCAGGTCATCCCCAGAGGTATAGTTATTTGACCTTTTAACCATTTTCAAACAATCTCTACTTAAAAATTTTTATTGAATGCCTTTGGGGGGATGGTAATCATAGAGATATCAGGCCTAGTTTCTGCGTAGTATCATGATACTTTTTAGATTTAGAGATGCTATAGATAAAGTTTTAAGAGAAGAGCAGTCTAGTTTTAGGAACGGGAGAGGATTCATCAACCAAATTTTCACTCTTAGATTAATAACTGAAAAGTCCTTGAATCATCGTACCCCTTTAGTCTTCAGTTTTATAGATTATGAATAAGCGTCTGGTTCAGCGGATATAATAGATTTAGTGAGGGTCCTATCTTTGAATGATGTAGCCTACCAGATATATACATTAAAGTGATCTGTTGTCTGTTGTATAATGACTTCGGTTGAATAAAATCTTATAGTGTACAATTTTTTCCATTAATTTTTTTTCTTTAGGATTGTGAATTTTTCTCAGACAATAAGCCCAGTGTTCTTGTCATCTGAGGAAGTGTACGAAAATGAAATCCAAGATGTTGCCCTTTTCGGTCCTGGATCTATATGGGGAAGGACATTGGTGCTAGATGGGCCGAACACTCTCTGTGCATTGATTCAGGTAAAACTATCAACCATCAAATATAGTTTAAACGTTAATTTAACTAAGTTACCGGCCTCTGCAAAGCCCCTGTTAATTTTAAATATTTATATAGTGTACACAAATATATATATATATATATATATATATATATATATATATATTTAAGTTCAAGTTCCTTTTATTATAAATATACATCCAATTATAAACAAAAATATCCCAAAGGGCTCAATGGCCCGTTATGTGGGAAAACAACAACAACAAAACAAAATATAAATAACTATTAAATACATACACGCTTAAAATATATTTATATTCTACTCACCAATCCTCACCCAAGAACAATCGGTGTCCTTGCCACCTACTTAAGATAAAAAAGAAAGAAAAAAATATACATCGAGGATCCAACACTTACACCACCCAAATCTAAATAATTGAATGCAATCTAAATAATTAATTAGATAAATTAAATCTAAATAATTAAACAATATAAATAACTGATCAGTATTATAATTAAACTTATTATTTTTTTCAAATTAAAAAACTCTTTAACTGTTTCTTGAATGAGCCTATGATTCAGGACCATCAAATCCCAACAGGAATGGAATTCCAGGCACGTCCGACAGTAACTATCAGACCCAAGTCTGGGTGCACTGCAGGGATGGATGGCACTAGCACATCATCCTTGTTGCTAGTTTCATAAGGACTGACATTTCTAACAATCTCAAGAAGCCCGGAAAACTTGATGGAAGGTCTCCACGGAAATATTGAAATGCAATGAAAGAGAGGTGTAATGTATGAATATCTTTAATCTTCAGAAGTTCAACAGAAATATGGGTGGTAGACTGCAGGACTTTTGCTGATTTCAGTTGGAGATTATTTAAAGGTACAAGTAAAGATGGAAATGTAGACATCCACACTGACAAGCAGTAACATAAATAAGGGTAAATGAGAGAGAACTATAATAGACGAAGGATAAAGAAAGGAAATACTCGCTTTAGCTTCCGAATAATTCCTAGGCCTCGAGAAACCTTTAATCTCATTGACTCAATATGCCGCTTGAAATATAGGTTTTCATCCAGAAGTACCCCAAGGAATCGAACAAACCGGTCAGCTGTGCGGGTATGCATCCCTTAGATATTTGAAGCTCTGTCACTGTAGGGCAGCTTTTGCCTATGCGGGAGAATATAAGAAGAAACAATTTTTTTACATTCAAAGCTAATAAATTTGCATCAAACCAATGATATATGTTTTCTTTCATCAATTGCAGCTTGATAATTAGGGATAATTCATCAGGTGCTGCAGTCCCCAGAGTGCTGTCGTCGGCGAATGCAAAGAGTTCTTCATGTTGACCAGGCGTATCCAAGGCTATAACCACAGCATCTCCTTTCTAGCACGATTGACAACAGAAATTAGACCGTGGGTCGCTAAATAGTCGATAGAGGTCGTTGACATACATGAGGAAAAGGGACGGCCCAAGAACTGATCCTTGCGGCACTCCATATTCAACGTGAACATTCTCATCAGAAGCTTCAACTGCAATGGATCGGCCAGTTAGGAATGAAGAAAACCAGGATAGAGCTTCTCCACGAATACCTTGATGCGACAACTTACCAATAAGGATCTCGTGTGTAAGGCTGTCAAAAGCTTTCTTCACATCAAGGAATATTGCCACAGGGATAAGGCCCAAGTCTACAGACTCTCGTAAAAAATCAAGAAGCTTATTACATGCGTGTTCTGTTGAGCACTTCTCCCGAAAACCAAATTGGTACCGATGAAAAAACTTCTTCGCATCCAGGAAACTCAGCAGACGCTTTAGCATAGCCTTTTCAAATATTTTAGAAAAAACAGACAGAAGACATATTGGCCTATAGTTCCCTGGGTCCTCCCGGTAACCTTCTTTAAATAGTGCTATCACTCGTGCCAACTTGAGACGCTGAGGGAATATTCAGAGCTTGAATGACTGGTTAACCAAGTAGCACAGTGGTGTAATAATTGAGGGAAGAATTTTTTAAATTAGTTTAGCAGGAATTTGGTCGAATCCAGATGAAGAATTTTTTAATGATGAAATTATTATTATCAGTTCCTGCTCATTAACTGACTCAAGAACCATCGACTTTGCACAGGAAGGACCGAGGAACTGCTTCCAAGATCTAGAACTTGAAGAAGGAACCACACCTAACGCCGTTGTTTTCCCAACCTCAGCAAAAACTTTAATCATCTGATGCCGCACTTGGTCTTCATCCAAGAAAAGCTGATTCTGAACATTAAGTGATTTAGGGAGCTTTCGAGGACTTACCGATGGCTGCGTAACTTCCTTAATTACATCCCAAGTTTTCTTAATATTTTTGCCACAATCCGCAAACCTTCGGGAAAAATATGTAATTTTAGCTTTTCGAATCAGAGTTTTAAGCATCTTCCGTATAGTTTAGAAGCCTCTAATTTAGCATCACTTGGTCTATTCCATTACTCTTTCCAAAGGTTCTATTTCCTCTTTATTGACTTCAGTATTCCAGCTGCAGTCCATGGGGCTATGGGTGTTGATCTCTTAGAAAGACTTGGTTGGGGTGTTCGGAAATGGTGGATAAATTTCTCCTTTACTGTTTCAGAAAAAAAAAATCAAATACCCTATTATAATTTTATAACTTCACCCTCTCAGGTATTGTAATTCCCATGATGTAGTGAACAGATCATCTTTGAGCTTTTCGATGTTTGCTGGTGCATATCGGAATCTTGGCTTATTATCAGGGGCTATTCGGCGGGCAAGCCGGGGGAGTGGAAGTAAAACACGTACTGGCAAATGATCCGATGTATCTGATAGTAGCTCTTCATTTTTTACAGAGTGTATGGATGAGAAGACATTGTCAATTAAGGTTGCAGATTGGTTCGAAATTCGTGTAGGGATATTTATACAGGGAGTTCACCCGGACGAGATTACTAGTCTATAACAAGCCTGACTCGATGACATATCCATCATGTTATCGTTAAAATCACCCATTAAAATAATTTCTGCATTTTAAGACAATACTTTCCCAAGAACATTCTCTAATATTTCCATAAATTGTTTCGTTGATCTGCTTGGAGATCCATATATTTCACCAATTATTATCTTTTATTTGGAGCTAGTAGTCAATTCAATGAACAGAAATTCAAATACCCGTTCAACGTTTGTAGACAGATCATCTCTTCTTACAACTGCCAGATTACGCAATACATAAAATCCTAGCCCTCCCTTTTTTTGCTATCTTTCTATTTAGAGATATTGAATTATATCCAGGTATATCCATAAGTAGCTGGATCTTTTCATTTAAAAAAGTTTCACATAAGCCAATAATTCCAATAATTGTAATAATAATATAAGCTGTATATCATCCAGGGAAGAATTCAGCCCTTGAGCATTCAAATGCAAAACCCAGAGGACCTCCTCCCGCCAAGCTCCAACATCCCATAACCCAAACTCTTCCACAAAAATAATTCTTCATTACTACCAATAATATTATCTAAATGTTCATCAAAATTCATATTCGATGTTCTTCCTATCGGGATATTCAAAATTTCATTAAAATTTACTCTACGAATTTCATATTCATCTAATTTATTTTTCGTGAGATTAGCGTCAGTCCACGATGAAAACTCAATTTCATACATTACTACTTACCAATATAGGTGATGAATAGATACGACGCTGTAGTCGACCGAACAGGGGCGTTTTAAACATCCTAATGACAGCAAATTCATAAGGTGAAGGCACGAACTTGAATTTTTGCTCTGGAACGGAAAAATATTTACAAGTAAAAAACTAAAGAAAAGAGTAACATGGAAAGAGAGAAATGGAAATATAAGAAAATAAATAAAAAAACAAAGATACGCACATTGCAAAAGAAAGCAAGAAAGGAGGCGAAAATACTCAATAGTTCATGTCACGCGTCTGAAGCACCATCACTAATAACTGCGGATAAATCCAAGGCGAAGGGGTCATGGCATGTATCACTAAACTTAACCCAGTTTGAGCTAGAAGTTTTTTTGTTTCTAGCCATAGTTTAGTACCCTGTTGCATGACTTTAGTTTGATATACTTTCTCAGCGGTTACTTTGGAATTTTGAAGCTTGTAAGCCGTACTCAAAAGTTCTTTCCGACGCTTTGCAAGTTCAGATGGTATGTCATTACTGATGCTCTTTCCTGTGTCTTTTAGGGTACCAACACAAGCCATGATACTATCTTAATGCCTAAGATTCAGAACAGTGACAAGAATAGGGTCTAAAACAGGGTGAGAGTTCGAGCGGGAAGGGCGCTTGGCCTGTACAGTGCCGTGAATTTTATACCCTTCGAGTTTTGTACTGGCATTCCGGATAAAAAGTCGTGAACTGTCTCTTCAATATTTTCACTATCCTTATTAGGAATTCCGTGAATCAGCAGATTTTTGCGTTTTACGCCCAATCCCGTACTCAAACACTGATCTTTAACCGCTATAATTGCATTTTTCAAATCAGAATTCTCTTGTTTCAGATCTGAATTCTCTTTACGAAGATTTTCGATCTTTTGCTTTAAGTCATCCATACGCTCGTCGAAATGCTTTTTTGTGACCGACATCGTTAATTATGCAGTAGAAATTTGCCTCCGTAAATAAAATTAGCAAAATGACATTTCAAAGGGACTTACAGGCATGGGCCCCTTTTTTCATATAAAAATCTAAGGGACCCCATAACAAACAGCACAAAAATTGTGAAAAATCCAGATGGGGTTATTAAACTCTCACAGTCACAAGCTAGGTCTTGCCTTGATGAATCCTAGATCGCAACCATATATATACATATATATATATATATATATATATATATATTATAATTAACTTAGACCTTAGATCCTCCCGAGCCAGGGGTGGCGCATAGGACGTCTACGAAACCTCGCCAGACATCTTGGAGCTGAGCTGCAGCCGTGATGTCCTCCCACTGTGGTTGAAGAGACATCTTCGCATTACTCAGGTCTCGGTCGTACTGTCGTTGTAAGGTGTGTCTTGGTCAACTTCTTTTTCGCCTCCCCTTGGGGTGTCACTCATAGACTGTATTCGAGAGTCAATCCTCTGGCATACGGAGGACGTGGTCAAGGCATATCCATCTCCTACGTTTCAGAAGGTCATTAACTAATGGCTGACCGGGTCGTCTGCAAACTTCTGTGTTGGCGACCTTTTCCTACCACGATATTTTCAGGAATCTTTAAAGACACATGTTTTCGAAGGCTAGGAGACGTTTCTCCAGTTGGGTGTTTAGTTTCAGCATTCACTAGTATAGCGGAGGATGGACATCACATTGCTATTCAGGAGGTGGATCTTCTAGCGCATAGAGTATTTACTACTGCGCCAGACTGGCTTCAACAAAAGCTGATTTCGCTTGTCCAATTTTCCTCTTGATTTTGTTGGCTATTTCACCATCGTATTCAATCCATCTCCCGAGATACTTAAATTCCTTGACCTGCTCAATTGTTATATCTTTGAATTTTAGTATCAGCGGATAGTCAGATATGGCCATACTCTTTGTTTTACTGACATTTACTGCAAGTCCCATTTTCTCGGACTTTTCGTCTAGGGCTTCGAGTCGCAGTTTCGCTTCTTCAAGAAGAACGTCATCTGCGAAGTCCAGTTTCAGAGATCGGTCGGCTGCTAATCTTCATTCCAATGCCTGAAGACTGCAGTAGAATATAGTCCATTACAATGACAAACAGAGACTGGGATAGGACACATCCTTGTTTGACGCCAGACATTATCTTGAAGAAACGCATGTCCCCATTTTTTGTGCGTACACAGCATTCACTATCCTCATGTAGTGCGATTATCTTTTTGACTAGTTTATCAGATACTCCGTAATATTTCAAAATCTTCCATAAAGCTCTTCGATCGACAGAATCAAACGCCTTTTTAAAATCAATGAAGAGCAGGTATAGCTTTTTGTTCCATTTTCTGGACTCTTCCACCGTCAGTCTAAGAATGAAAATAAGATTAGAGCAAGACCTACCAGGTCGGAACTCGTGCTGGTCTTCCGTGAAGTGTGAGTGTATGGCTGCTCTTAGGCGTTGTAATATGACTGAGGCTCGTATTTTACTAGGCACAGACGTCAAGTTGACGCCCCTCCAATTGTTACAAATTTGTGCATCGTCTTTCTTGAAGAGTTTGAACCAGTATACCTCTGGTCCAATCTTTGGGACTTTTTCGTTGTTCCAGATGGCCACTAGAAGAGCAGTCTATACAAATATGCAGGCTCGAAGGGACGCTTTCAGTATCTCTGCCGTAATCCCATTGACTACAGGTGCAGGTCCATTTTTCAGCTTTTTCACAGCTGTCGTCACTTCTTCCGTGCTGGGGGGGGGGGGGGGGGTCAGCACTTACGTCAATTTGTAAAAATGGCGCATCCAGTACTGTTTCTGGATCATCAGATCTAGGCCTATAGAAAAAAATAACGCCAAAAGTTTGGTATTTTGTTCGGAAAGCTAAATGTCTTAACAATTCCGAATTTAGCCTTAGATAATCGCTAATATGGTGTCTTGTTTTGGATAAATAAATGAGACAATGCTGTTTTAATAACAGGTTGGATTCTAATTCAGATGGGATTCAGATTTATGTTTACCATGCAGCATTTTGGCTTAAAAGAAAAACTGATATTTTTTATATTCTCTCTTTTTATTTTACGTTAGAATAAGTTAGGTACAAATAATATTCTGCCGTACAATTTTAGTCGGCAAACTGGAGTAGTTCAGGAAATCGCGTTGGCAACGCTGGGGATGACTGCAGATGAAGCTGTATCCTTTTTGTTAATAAGCCAATAGTCAAAAAGGAAAGAAAATGGTTTTTCACGGCAAATACTTAGTTTCACTGGGAACCTTCACTTACATAGGAGTTATTTGTGAGGAAGTAACAAAAAATTTCACGATTTGGGGATTGAAAAAAACAAAAATGATGAAGCATATAAAAATACTGAAGTCTATGGGGAGGTATTTAAGAGTTTCAAAAGTTTGAGGCCAGTTATGGATTAAAAGTCCTCTTTTTGTATTTGCTCGATCACGGATTTATATTGCCATCTCTAAAAAAAAATATTAGATAGCGCATATATAAAATTATACTAAAATCAACTGAAAGCTTTGTAAAAATCAATTTCCCTCTTTTCTTATTCATTCTAGTAAATGTTTCTTTTCTAAAAGTTTATTAATTGCCTCTTTATTTATTTTATTATTTATTTCCGAAGCTTGTTTAGTACATTAATTTCCTTTTATATTTCTGGATTGATCACTACAAAAGTAGTTTATAGCTTTCTATTTGTATGTCCTTTTGTGTTAAAAATGTTGTTCTTTTTATTATTAAAATAAAATTTTCATGCAGTTTTAAAAACAGATTGCAAGCCACAAAGATGCAATTTGACAATAAAAAGAAAAAAAATACGAAAAAAAAGCCAAAAATAGATTGCAAGCCCCAAAGATGCAATTTGACAATAAATAGAGAAAAAAATACGATAAAAATCAAAAGAAGATTGAACCTTTTTTTTATAGAAGTTAAGGATGAGGGGTTGACATTTTTATTTGGAGCTTGACATGAATATTATCATAATGATAATTGTATATCTACAATAAATAATACCATATTTATTATATATTGACATTCGTAATATCTATTATACGTAACAATATTAGTTATTTTTTTTATATTGAAATTATATATTTAGTTGTCATCTTTAGTGGCCTGTCCTCGGCGAAAGTCGGAACTTCATTGCAGTTGATGCTCCTGGTAATATGTCGACCGTGGATGACGTCCTTCCATCTTTTGCGTGATGTACCTTTTGGGTATTTCTAGTCGTTTACAGTTGGATCAAATTTAAATATGAATTGGGGGTTGTTTCGTTGGGTGGGCTAAGCAGATGACTTAAAACATAATGCAACGAGTGAGGCTCGAGCTGCTAAGAGCCTTAAATAAAAATAATGTTCAAGTTTAACTTGTTCTATTTTAAGGACACTACAATCCATTTGGATGGAATCCACAAGACTCTCCACCTCCAGGAAAAGGGTCCTCTGATATGTACGAGCTTTGAGATTTTAGTGGAAAATTTGGAAACCTTGAAGGCCTGGATAAAAAGATTGAATCATATTATGACCCATCTCTTCCTCTTTATGGCCCATATACTATTTCAGGTGAGAATCTAATATTGATCAGTTTAGTTAACTTGTTGTTATTATTATTTTAAAGTTGTAATTTTATTTGTCATTACTAGTACTACTAACAACTTACTGCAGCACCAGGCTGCCTTAGGCCAACACAACTGCGCAAGCTCTTCCTCCATCCCAGTCTAAACAAAGCCTCCCTCTTTACACCATCCCAAGAAGTTCCCATTCCTTTACATCTTTATACCATCTTACCACACCAATCACGGACGACCTACCTTCCGTTTAGTCATAGACGATTGGCCGAAAAGGACACTCTTCGGCAATTTGTCATCTTTCATTCGCAAAACGGGTCCTAGCCATCTCAAACTTTTTCTCATTTTAGCCCTAAGAAACGGGATTGAACCGCATTTTTCGTACTGCCTATTTGTACATTATTGGTTAACATAATGAATATTTTTTCAAGTTATTTAGGTTCTTGGCTTAAGAATTTAAGGATTGGATTATTTTCCATTCTTAGGTTGCATAAGGAAATCATGATGTTGTCTGTTATCGTGTAAATTTTGCAAATGAAATTGCACGTAATTATCGCATAAAGTTTGTTCGCTTTGATATCAAAGTTCGGAACGGTTCTTGACCTAAGACTTTGATTCAACAGGCCAACCTGACTCTTATTCATAATAATGATAGATGGTAATAAGCTTACCTAAGCTAAGGATGTCAGGTGATTGATTTTTCAAACGATAATTTCGACAGGACCTGTGCCTGTCATCATCAGGTTCAAATTCAAATCTCTTGTTAGAAAGTAAAATAAATAAAACTAAAAACACTGAACAACACTAATAATGAGTCGAACCTGGAATTATTGTTGTGACATGCCCCAAATTTTGGTAGAGGCATTGGTGGCCAGTATCCTAGTAGATCTTAAAGAGGTTGGGCCTGTAGGAGAGGGGTAGAGTTTTTTATGAGTTTTCAGTATATGGGCGATGGGTTCCCAAATTTCGCTAATGTGAAACTCACCATTGTCTTAATTGATGGTTGGTTCATTTTTAGTGATTTCCAGAGCTTCTCGTGTTCAATCTTATGTCAGTAATGCCCTTAATATAAGGGTTTATCTTTTTCAATCTTAGGGGCAGAGCTCTTGGTTTTTCCGCTCATCTTTCTCCTGGGAATAACCTTGTCAATGACTTTTTGGGGTTATCCATTAACTATCAAAACATCTCTTATATGATCAAGTTCAGCCTTCAATTCAAACTCAGAGGAACACACTACAAATGCTCCATCAACCAATGAATAGGATACAGAATTTTTTACTATAGGATGGTTATAGGAATCATATCTCAGATATTTATCACTATGAGTCGGCTTTCTTTATACGCTCAAGTCCAACCTAGTTTCTCGTTTTGAACTGAGAACAGCTAAGAAGGGTAAATTTCGGTTATTTTTAAGTTCAAAGGTGTTCTTAATATCTGGGTTCTACTGGTTAAAAATATTAAGAAAAGATCTTAATTTGTTTTTTGTCCCTTTCCAAATTATTAAGCAATTATCTACATATCTCATGTAGAGTTGGTGAGCCTTGAAGTCCTGCTTGAATATATTAGTTTCAATATGCTGTAGAAACACCACACTGAGAACTGGTGCCAAGGCTGATCCTATTGGTATGCCCCGAATCTGTTTATAAGTTTATTGCCCGACAGTGATATAAGCATTGCTGAGACATAAAGATGTGAGAATAATGATGTCTGTGGTGTCCAAGCTAGTCAGTTCCCTCCAGGAATCATCCTTTTCTAACGCTGATTGTAAAGCTGGTAAAAGATGGGGCAAGGGTATGCTGGTAAACAAAGATGCAACATCAAACCTGCACATTGCGGTATTCTCCAAGAGGTTGATGCTATATAGCCTTTCAACTACTTCTTTTGTAGTTCTTATTTTGTGTTTGTTGCTGAGGGTTATGGATCTTAAAATACCAGCCAAATACCTTTCCAACTTTTGTGTAGCTGAACCTACTGTTAAAAAAACAGGTCTAAGGGGTATATCTGGTTTGTGAATTTTGGGTGCACCATAAAATCTAGGAATGACTGGTGTGACAGGAGGGAGTGTCCGGTAAATTTTATCATTAATCCTATTGGTAAGACTGAAATTATTCAGAGCTTTTTTGACATTACCATAAGCAACCTTTAAAGCACTAATATCGACTTTTCATGTACTTTATTATCACTCAGGAGGTTTAATGACTTGCTGACTTACTCAGTCTCATTGAGGATCGCCGTTGTATTGTCTTTATCAGCTTTGGTAATTATAATGTTGGTATCTTTCTTGAAAACTGTGAGGACTTTTATTTCATCTTTTTTTAGATTCTCCTCAATATGTTTCATTTTGGCAAAACCTTTCCTGAGGATATTAGAAACCAGGTCTGATTAATTAGTGATTTGGTACTCCTGGGAGTGAGATAACAAAAATGTATATTTTTTTTGTATTTTGCCTTTTTCCAGTCTGGGGGAATAAGTCTATGCAAAGTAGTAACTGAGTCTTGTAACATTTTTAACCAGGAAAGAAACTTGATAGAGGAAACTGCTGTTGCGTTTAAAATCAACCAGCAGAACATTTTCCTGATCAAATCAAATTCCTAGATTCATAGCAAAGGAAACTTTTTTTGTTGGAGTTTGCTATTAATTTAAAGTGCTAGGAATGCCATGGGATGCATCATCTTTTTAAGATAAGTAAGTATTTGTTCATAAAAAAGTACAATAAAACAAACAAAGCAGCATCAATAAAACAAAAGTACACACAAACAATTGAGTACACAGACATTCCCATAAGTAAAAGAATGCTGGTCGAATTCGGTAACTACAGCCATATTTTGGAGCAGAAAATAGCAGCAAATGCACAAAATAGATGGGGCTGGAATTGAAAGGGCTGCCAAATGGGAAATAGAGGCAATTACCCTCCCCCTATCTCTTATTGCCCATTTCCACCAAAACACCTGAAAACACCTTTTTTTTGTATTTTAATTGGAAAACTGACAAAACAAATTGACTTTTCACCTAGATCCTGGGAAATACTATTTTAACATTTTTGTTAAACAGAAAGTTGAATAACACCCCCCTACATTTTTATGACACTTGGTATAAACCAAGTGATATATAGCGATCGTAATTTCTGTCGGTCTGTCTCTCTGTCGGTCTGTGTCTGTCCCAGTTTTGCTAGTTTAGGCACTTCCAGATAATCTAGGACGACGAAATTTGGCAATCGTTTTCCTGATTTGACCATCTGGGGGGGGAGTGGGGGGTGGTTAATTCGGAAAAAAATAGAAAAAAGGAGGTATTTTTAACTTACGAACAGGTAATCAGATCTTAATGAAAATTTACATTTAGAAGGATAGAAAGCTCTTACTTTGAATCCCGACTGGATCCCGTGACATTGGAAGGAGTTGGAGGGGGAATCCTGAAATCTTGGAATCTCGGAAAATGCTTAGAGTGGAGAGATCGGGATGAAACTTGCTGGGTAGAATGCGCAAATGTTGTAGATACATTATTGACATAACCGGACTAGATTTGCTCTCTTTGGGGGAGTTAGGGGAGGGGGGATCCAGTGCTTTGGCGAGTTTGGTGCTTCTGAACGTGCTAGGACGATAAAAATTGGTAGGCCTGTCAGGGACATGCACAAACTGACTTGATAGTCATTTTCCCTGATTTGATCATCTGAGGGGCTGAAGGGAGACGAAAAATTAGAAAAAAGGAGGTATTTTCAACGTGCGAATGGGTGATCGGATCTTAATGAATTTAGATATTTAGAAGGACCCCATGTCTCAGAGCTCTTACTTTAAATCCTGACCGGTATTAAGCCTCTAATTTTCCTTCTAAGTCAATCTATTGATTTTTAGAATTTTTCTAGAGCTCATGCCATAGGAGCTTTTGGCTCTTGGGTCTTCCGACCTCGTCACAAGTGCCATATGAGCTCTTAGCTCTTGTTATGATTTGGTACCCCTGGGAGTGAGATTACAAAAATACAGAACATTTTTTTTTGTATTTTAACCTTTCCCTATCGTCAGGCAGATCGATCGTAATCCATTACGCATCAGACGGTGGGAGATGGACATGCACCAATATTGAGCCAATAGGAGTGAATGTTGTAACTGCCGCAGCGACATTTCTGTATCCTTGTCTGGAAGAATTATATTGAGACAACAAAGTGATGATGAACTATCAGAAACTTCAATTTTTGTGGAATCTCTTCTGTATAGGTAAGATATCAATATGTTTGTCGTCTGAGCTATTTTCTTGTCTGAAGTTCCTTAGTACGTTATCGAAATAAGTAATAACAAGTACTAAACTACCTATATATTGTAAAATGAAGAAATTATGTGGAATGGGAGCTTTCTGAGAAGAGAGTGATTAAAACAAAAGCTAAAGCCTTGTCTTGGTTGACATTATTCACCCTGTTAGCAGCATTTTTTGTAGGTAGATCAGTTTTGAATAGCCAACTGAACAGCCCTTGAAAATTTCGAAGGCTATTATTGGCTGTTCTTTCAAAGCCAGACTCATGGACGAAAAACATCTAAAACTCAAACGTAGAAGAGTCTTTGATTCATCCTAAGTAAAATTTCAGCGAAGACTGGAGAAAAAGGTTGTCAGCCAACCTAATATTGTTTGTAATTTCAAATTCAATGGCATGTTATGTTAATTTTATTATTATTTTAGATTACCTTTTGTCACGTTTTAATAATACTTAAAAAGATTCCTTAGTGAAATGATTTCTTGTTTGGTAGCATGTCTTGTATGTTTCATTTTAACTGGATCGCTTTGATTGCATTAATTATTTTTACTAAATGCGTGTATATTGGGCTAACAACAGCCGCTATTTAATGAAGTACCATTACTTCAGTTATATTTTGTTTCAATTGCTGTCAATTATTTTCAATTGCGGATGGAACATGCTCTTTATTCAAATTACTTTAGAGTTGCTATTCTTTGTGGCATTTGTACTTTCATGCACCTCTGATGAATATCAAATATGTGTATGTTCTTGTGTTATATATCGTCAGTCGGGCATCAAAAGGACGTATATCAATAATTATAAATTTTCGGAACAGTAGAAAAAAACCTCTCAACATTTTTTATCTCCCTTCCAATTTCCAACTTTTTATTCAACTTTTTTGATACGTGTTTATTTTAAATATCGATCCATTTTTGTTTCACGGTTATCGGAGGGGAAATAATAAAGTTGTGAGGTTTTTTTTCTGCTATTCTGAAAATTTACAATTATGGACATACGTCCTATTAGTACCCGACTGACGATATGTTACAGGCTATCTTTACTTGGGTAGTGTATTCAATAGTACCTATTTTTCAGTGATGGAGCGATGAATGACACGTTTAACCACCAATTTCATGTTCACAACGACATTCCTAATGAAGACTATTACGACTGGCAGGAAAGGTGTAAAAGTGCTGGACCAGTTTATAACCCTTACAATGTAAGTGATATATTGCTGAAATACTTTTAATCATTCAATACTTACTTATAGACTTGTTAAACTTTGAAAGTTCTTAGATAATTATAACTGTCGAGATATGGTGCTGTTTCACTCCAGATGGAGCTGTCCAGAGATGATGGTTTGACGATTTGACGATTGACAACCAGTCTCGATCCCAGTATCTACCCAAATTCTCCAGTATCTAAATGGATCCAGGCTGGACATGAACAATATTTTCTTTGACCACAGGCTAGCTACTTTAGGGAACAGGAAATGATTAAGGCACTACTATGATGCTGTGTTGTCGGGGAGTCGTAGTACGTGGCCAGACTACAGAAGCTACTTGCATTTGATGATGTTTGATATAGATGGTTGGTTTCAAGCTCTTTTGAGGATGGTATCACTACTAGCTTTTTCATATTTCCTGACCTTTAAAATATATCGAAGTTAACTTTGAAAGTCCTTGGATAATTATGACTTTCGAAATATGGAGCTGTTTGACTCCGGATGGGGCTGTCCAAAGTTGATGGCTTGACGATTTGACGATTAACAACCAGTCTCGATCCCAGTATCTACCCAAATGCTCCAATATCTAAGTGGCTCCAGACTGGACATGAGCCAGATTTTCTTTGACCACCGACTAGCTACTTCAGGGAACAGAATATAACTAAGGCACTACTATGATACTGTGTTGTCAAGGAGTCATAGTACGCGACCAGACTAAAGGAGCTGCTTGTATTTGATGATATTTGATATAGGTGGTTGCGTTCCAGCTCTTTTACCTACTAGTAGGTTTAAATCCCTATCTTCCCACTTTAAATCATCGAAGGTCCGAGCCTTATAAGTTTCCAGTTTCCGTGCAAACATAACTCAGACTGTAAACTCCAAATATTTTTCTATCCTTCGAAAAAGCAGGAAGTAATTTAGTTTTAATGTAAAGCTTGAAGATTTCGAAATAGTAGTTGTATTTTAGAATCCTCTGGGCATCCAGGAAACCCCATCCCAAATCGTTTCTGATACGACTCTATAGACCATGAAATAATTTCTATTTAACATGATTTAAGCTATCAGATAGGTAGCATCTGGCTACTAGTTCGTGCTCAGTTCTGAGATTTGATGGTATATATGGTATATTTTTTACTAACTAATTAACAGTCTATCAATTAACAACATTAATATATTATATTTTTAGTTAAATAATAATAATTAACGATTTTAATTAACCATAATAATTATGCATATAAATTGTATTGGTTAATATAATTATTTATAAAATAATTGCTATTTTTAATTTGAATTTAATTATGACTGTTAATTATAATTCTATGTTAATATATGCTTTTAAAAATAGAGGCGAGGTCCTATACTGTTGGCAAGACTCTGTTCCTGCTTTCAAGAAAAAAAGAATCAATTCTGAATTATTTTTGCTTTGTTAAAGGAAAAATATAAAAGTACGGGTTTACATTTGTCTCTTAGTCATCAATATCCTAAAAAACGCTCATAAAAGAAGCGTGAATAAAATATCCATCTATTTTACATTAATATAGCCTGTTTTTAATATAAAACTACGGGTTTATCGTTGTTTCTTAGTTATCAAAATCCTAAAAAACATAAAAGAAGCGTGAATAAAATATCCATCTATTTTACATTAATATAGCCTGTTTTTAATATAAAACTACGGGTTTATCGTTGTTTCTTAGTTATCAAAATCCTAAAAAGTGCTCATAAGAGAAACGTGAATAAAAGATCCATCTGTTTTACATTAATATAGCCTGTTTTTAATATAAAACTACGGGTTTATCGTTGTTTCTTAGTTATCAAAATCCTAAAAAACATAAAAGAAGCGTGAATAAAATATCCATCTATTTTACATTAATATAGCCTGTTTTTAATATAAAACTACGGGTTTATCGTTGTTTCTTAGTTATCAAAATCCTAAAAAGTGCTCATAAGAGAAACGTGAATAAAAGATCCATCTGTTTTACATTAATATAGCCTGTTTTTAATATAAAACTACGGGTTTATCGTTGTTTCTTAGTTATCAAAATCCTAAAAAGTGCTCATAAGAGAAACGTGAATAAAAGATCCATCTGTTTTACATTAATGTAGCCTGTTTTTAATATAAAACTACGGGTTTATCATTGTTTCTTAGCTATAAATGTCCTAGAAAATGTTCATACAATAAACGTGAATAAAAGATAGTCGTTTTGTTTAATACTTTTTTTTAATAAGTATGCCAATACATTGTTCTGTTCTCTCTCCATTAGTCTGAAAAACTTTTGAATTATAAAAACTTTTGATTGTTGAACAATTTTCTAAACCGTTTGTTTTGTTTTCTAGTTTTTTGAAAGGTAAGAATAATGTCTTTGTGAAGTTTCTTATTATATTTTAAACTTCTGTTTGCTAGATGCTTTTCTTCTTTTCAAGTCTTTGTCTTAACCATTTTGGACTTAAACAGTCTCAAGTTCCAAAAAAATTCTGGTACCTCCCCCCTCCCTCGGGAATTTTTTTAATACTAAAATTTTGGATATTTTTCAAAGACAATTATGCAAATCCTTAATTTCACCCTGTTTTCTCTCCATTAGCTTGTATTATAAAACCATTATATATATCTAAACTCTTAAACCTTCTGTTTTATTATAGCACCGTGGGCATGTTGTATTTCAGAATCTAAAATTTTGTTTGCGGGCGGAGAGGTAGGGGGTCGCTTTTTTTTCAACTCTGTGCTTTTTTATTTCTATGTATTATGCAGGCTACACATTCCACTTATAGCTTGTAAATAAAGCTACACTTTAATTCTATCTAGGCACGAAGGAAATTGACAAAAAAAAGTATGTATATAGAATAAACTTTTGAGTTTCTTGCACTAAGTAGAGCCTCATCTGTATATTTATGTATATAGCTATAGATACTTGCATGTTCGTGCATCAGGGTATTTTTTGGAAAAGAAGGAAGGGCTAGAATTGCAACCATTTTTTTTCCCACTTAGGAAATAAGGACATGTTACAGTTGATATTTTATCTTTCAGGTCCCTGTCTTAGAGAAGATTTGTTATTCACAATGGTCCAGTAGTAATCCGCTGCCCTGTATGGTTGGTGATCTCAACCTAAGGCATTCCACTCTTGTCATATCTGGAAGCGTAAAAAGCATACCATCAACGCGGAGGTTTTTCACATATCTGTGACTTGCCACTCAGTGGTTCTTGATCAATTATTGGGAGGAGTTTGGTACTTCAAGATGATCAGTCACCAGCTCAAAGAGGAAACAGGCTTGCTTGCGCTCAGTAAGTATGTCTCATCCGAAGAAAACTTTGTTTGCTTCGACGATAATATTTTCCAAGCAAAAAAGATAAATTCATGTCGCCATCCAGCTGATCTGTCTTATTGGAAACAAAACCTTCTAACTGCTTTGAATACCGATTTAGGAAAGAAAACCAGGGCTGCCACTCCTATTGGTTTATCACTATTTCTGGTGATTTTTTAATACTTAAAAAAGAGGAAATCACCAAAGAAAATCACAAGTGCTTTGAAGCAATAAAAAATTATTATATCTTAAAATTTTTTTTTTTATTATTTTTGCTTTTGACAAACAGAAATTATAAGGAATACTAATTAACGATAAAAATGATTAAAAGCCTATGAATACAACTTATCTACTGATGATAATTATTCTATATATAAGTACTCAGACCAATTGAATGTAATAGAAAGCTGCAGCTCTCTGAATTTTGAAGCAAATATTCAGGAGTCAAAAATGGAGTTGGCTCTTTCAAAATCCCAATAAAGAAATTTGAAGTGGGAAGAGAAAATCCAAGTTTTTGAATCTTGAGTCAGTATGAGCTTCAACCCACAATCCTGATGCCACCTTTTTTAATTATAAATTTAAAAAACTTTCTCCGCAAAACGATTTTTTTCAAAAAAAATAAAAAGCCAAAATGAGCAGAAATAAAGTTAAATAACCTTTCAGTCGTAAAAATACCACAAATCTCCATTAATAAATAAATAAAACTCAAAACAAGCTGAGATTACAATAGACAACCGAGTCAAACTCAGAACAATCAAAAAATTAACATGAGTAGGGCTGACAACCCCTGTGTCGTCTCAAGACCAGAACAGAATTTGCACTTTACTCAAAAATAATATATGACCGTCGATTGTCAGTTTAATATACATACACTGATATTTATTCCTTACAGTTTTAACACTTTTTTATTTATTAAAAAAAGTGAAAACATTTAAATGTATTTTGTTTCATTTGTATTTGCAAATGAATGCATTTTAGTAAGTAAAGTTTGGGTATGCACCGAAACTTGAATGAAATACAAAATTAAAATAGCCGAAACAGAAGAAGCAGAAGAAGAAAAGAAGAAACTTAACCAAAAGAAGAAAAAAAGTTCTGTTCACATGTTTCCTTATAGCTGCAGGAAACCACTGTGACAATTGAGTCACTCAGAACCCAAGCTGAACTAACAACTCACTGCAGCACCAAGCTGCCTGGGGCCAACACAGCTATGGACACTCCTCCATCCTAATCTATTCAAAGCCTCCGTCTTTAAACCCTTCCAGGAAAGTTCCATTTTCTTTAAATCTTTCTTTGTGACATCCTCCCACTACAGCCGAGGCTGACCTGCATTCGTTTTGCCCTAGACGGTTGGCCGAAAAGGATAATCTCCAGCAATCTGTCATCCTTTATCCGCAGAACGTACCCTAGCCATCTCAACCTTTCTTTCATTATAGCCTTGGAAAGCAGGATTGGGCCCCATTTTTCATACAGTCTACTGTTTGAAATACGGTCAGTCAGCCGCTAACCTAGAACGATCCGTAGGCAATTTCTCTGGATAACATCCAGTAATTCTTCATCCACTTATCGGAGAGCCCATGCTTCAGAGCCATATTTGACCACTGTCACCACTTTACCTCCCAATATTCTAATCTTAGTTTGCAAACTTACCTTCTTATTTATCCAAACTTTTTTAAAACTGTGGAAGAACGTCCTGAGCCTTGGCTATTCTATTTTTGACATCTTTACTACTTCTGCCGTCATTACTAATAATACCAGTAAGGTAAGTAAAGCTGCCCACCTGATCAATCTTTTCGTTGCTCAACCTCACCTTTTCATCTTCACAATTCCTAGCCTTAGTGACTTAGTTTTCATAGTATTAATGTTCAAACCTATTCTTGCACCCTGAACTTACAAAACCTCTAAAAGCGAAAATTCATTTCGCTCACACTTTCATCTAGGATGCTTAAATCATCAGCATAATGTAAGTCCAGGAGAGCTTTTCCTCCCCATTTGGTTCCCTGCTCTCCCATTGCCTTTCCTGTGCTTCTTAAGGCAAAATCAATCAAAATTATCCTTATAAAGGGATATAGAACACAATCCTGCTTAACTCCTGATTTAATACAAAACCAGCAGCTAACCTCATTTCAAACCTTAGCCGCAGCAGTGTTATCCTTGTACATAGCACTAACCACTTTCATTCATTACAACACTGACTATTATAACCTTTCTTATACCGTGGTTTAATTAAGGTTTTCCTAAAATCATTAGGCACTTCCCCTTTTTTAAAATTATATTCATAATCTTCAGTAACTTATTTCTAACCTCTGAGCCACCATATTTACAAAACTCTTTTACCATACTATCAGCACCTGGAGCCTTATTATTTTTTAATCCTTTAGTACTGTCAATTCTTCCTCACAAAACAAATCTTCCTCCACATCCATGGTATCCCAAACTTTTTCATTTCCCTCTATATCTTCTCATGCAACTGTATGTCGGTTTAGCACATTCTCAAGATGTTCCACAACTCTCCCTTTAACTCTTTCCTTATCACTAATTTTAACCCCGTTCCCATCTTTAACTGGGAAAAGTCCGGATGGACTGCTCCCTTTCAATTTATTAACATGCCAGTACAATATTTTACTATTATGCCGTCTAGCTGCATATTCCAGATCCTCGGCAATTTTATCCATGACCCCCACTTCACATCTCCTTAGCTCATGTTTTAATGCTTTCTCCAATTTCTTTGCATTCGTTTTGTTTTCATATGATCTATCACTCCGATAATTCTTGTAAAAATTCCTTCTCCTCTCTATTAAACGTAAAGCCTTTTCACTAATATTCCTTGCTGCAATCTTAAATTTCATCCTTCAGCAAGTTCATATTGTTTTTTTTAAAATTATTCCAACCATCTTCCAAATTGTCCAATTTTAAACTTTCAATTTTAGTATTCAACTGTTCCGGGAAAGTTTCTCTCAAAGTCTGATCCTGGAGTCTACCAACATCAAAACTTCCCGGGAGGTAGTTACCCTTCCGAAATTTCTGCTTTAAATTAACCCCTAGACACTACTAGATAGTGCTCTTTATCAATAACAGCAGTGTTATGCACCCTAGTATCTTGTGTTGATCCTGCCAGTCTTCAGTTTACTATAACATAATCAATAAGGTTTGCTATCTTATTATCAAATGAATATCATGTCAACTTATGGGCCATTATACACCAAACCATGGCTACTATGACTCCTACTACTGCTACTACTGCTACTACTACTGAAAACTTGTCACAGCACCAAGCCAGATGAGGCAAACAAATCGGCACTTGTAGCACCAACCCACTCTGTTCAAACTTTAAGTCTTATCCTTCGATGAAATTCCTGCTTCTGTTAAACCTTTTCTTTTGACCTCTCTGTGGCTAATTTGACATCCTGATTCTCATTTTGCAACCAGATTGTCTGCCTTAAGTCAAGATTAAATAAAAAAATAAGTTTTTTAAAATGAAAGTAAGGAGCGACATTAAAACTTAAAACGAACAGAAATTACTCCTTATATGAAAGGGGTTTTTCCTCCTCGACGCCCCGCTCTTTACGCTAAAGTTTTTTATTGTTTTAAAAAGTAGAGTTGCGAGAAAGAATCAAACTTTAGCGCAAGGAGCGGGGCGTCGAGGAAGAAAAACCCCTTTCATATAAGGAGTAATTTCTGTTCGTTTTAAGTTTTAATGTCGCTCCTTACTTTCATTTCAAAAAATTTGTTTTTTTTATTTAATTTCTGAAAGTTTTTGAATTAATGCATGTCTGATTTTGGCTCTCCGTACATAAATTATTAAAATGAAATTTGCATATTAATTCTTTTTTTTGGCTAAATGGCTTTTTTTTAGTTTTGATCAGACGATTTTGAGAAATAAGGGGTGGGGAAGGAGGCCTAGTTGTCCTCCAATTTTTCGGTTACTTAAAAAGGCAACTAGATCTTTTAATTTTTAACGAACGTTTTTATTAGTAAAAAAATACGCAACTTAAGAATTAACTTACGTAACAAACTTTTATATTCTTATATTTTTGATTATATATATGAGGGGATTGGTCCCCTTGTTAATACCTCGCTCTTCACACTAAATCTTGTTTTGTCCCAATTCTTTAAGAATGACCCCTGAATCAGAAAGGCCGTAGAATAAATAGTTGAAATTACTTAAAAAATTTTTAGCACAAAGAGTGAAGTATTTATCTCCTCCTAAATACCTCGCTCTTTATGCTAATGTATTTTTAGAACCCCTCATATGCGTAACAATCTCTGTTCGTTTTAAGTTTTGATGCTTTTCGTTACTTTCAATTGAAAAAACTTTTTCGTGTTTATATTTTCATTGTTTGTTTTTTTATAGTAATGCTAGAAAGTCCTGCGCCCTTTTGATTGAATTTCTCTTCCCCATGAAATATTCCTCCAAGAAAAGATCCTCCCATATAGCCCTTTCCCCTGAACCCAACACCCAGACCAAAAAAATCCCCCTGATAACGTCGGTACACTTCCCAGTAACCATTACTGTATGTAAACATTGGCCAAAGTTTGTGACTTGCAGCCCCTCTCCCAGGGACTGTGGGGGGTAAGTCATCCCCAAAGACATAGTTATTATGGTTTTAGACTATGCGGAACAAAATGGCTATCTCACAATTTTGATCTGTTGACTTTGGTAAAAAATGAGCGTGGGAGGGGGCCTAGATGCCCTCCAATTTTTTTGGTCACTTAAAAAGGGCACTAGAACTTTTCATTTCAGTTATAATGAGCCCTCTTGCAACACTCTAGGACCACTTGGTCGATACGATGACCCCTGGGAAAAAAAAACAACAACAAATGAACACGCACCCGTGATCTGTCTTCTGGCAAAAAACACGAAATTCCACATCTTTGTAGATTGGACCTTGAAATTTTTTCTATAGGGTTCTCTGATACGCTGAATCCGATGGTGTGATTTTCGTTAAGATCCTATGACTTTTAGGGGGTGTTACCCCCTATTTTCTAAAATAAGGCAAATATTCTCAGGCTCGTAACTTCTGATGACAAAGACTAAATTTGATGAAACTTATATATTTAAAATCAGCATAAAAATCTGATTCTTTTTATATATATTTTAGCATCGAAATTCCGTTTTTTAGAGTTTCGTTTACTATTGAGCCGGGTCGCTCCTTACTACAGTTCGTTACCACGAACTGTTTGATTTAGGCATTGATCTGTAATCCTTTCATTCACAATCCGTAAAACCTGATCTTAAATGTCTGAACTAGCGCTGGAAAGCATATATTTATTGAAAACTGGTCTGAAGCTATAAAAACTTGTGAAAGCTGGTCTGTAATTTTAATGCGATAAATTCACCAACAGGGTTATAATAATTGTTATAAATAGCGATATAAATATGAACGTTATAAGGGCTATATAAGGGCTAATGAAAATTAGATTTCATTCAGAATGAGATTTCAGCATAACTGGAAAATATATTTATACCCTCTAATATTTTTTCACTGCAGATTCATACTATAGACTTCATCACTGCCTTACTCTTAATTGAAACAAAAATCTATATAAAATTCGGGTAAATTATTTTATTAAGACAATGGAAATAAAGTCAAAACCGTAGTTATATAAAAATAATTATAGAAGTAGAAATATTTCGGCTTTAAACTCAGATGCCTTATCAAAAGGGGAAAAAAACTAGCTTAAAGCGAAAATTTGTATTTTTTTTTTGTATTTGCATTGAAGAAGTCGAATTTGAGGCAAATAAACATGCTTGCGTTTCTTTTTTTTCTTTCTTTTATAATGTGTTTGGGCCCCTTGACCTAAAAAATGTCCATAATAAGCTTCAAGCTGAAATTTTTTTTGATCCCTAATTTATTGTTTGTTGTTTTTTTTAGGGGGGGGGGAGGGATTGGTACCCTAAATTTATTTTTTGGTACATTAGGGTTCCTTTTGGCCCCAGAGCTTCCGATTGTAAGTTTAGGCTGTTTGGGAAAAAGATTTTTGACCCTTTTTCGAGGAAACAGTCTTTCTATTTTATCTTGGGCATTGGCACATTTTCATTCTTAGTCCACTTAATATTTTAAATTTTGAGCTTTGAAAAAATACCCATTTTCAGATCCCCATTTTCAGAGAAAACCGTGCTCTTAAACTAATTTTTCCCTAAAGTAGATTCCTTTTGGCCCGGGATACATAGGCTGTAAGTTTCAGGGTGATCAGAGACAATGAGAATTTAGACAAAGGTTTGAGCCCCCCCACCACACACAAAAAAACACCTTCTTTTCAATTATTAACCAAGAAAATGATCCTTGAAAGTTTCAGGAAAATCAGAAAAATGACCTTTTTGTGATCCAATTTTGAGGGGGCCTGTGCCTTCTCAAATTCATCTTGAATATCAGGGCCCACTTAGCTGTCTTGTGCAGGGAGTCTTCACAAGTCTAAGCAAGGCGCTATAGGCAAGACAGAACATCTGGACAAAAACCAAAGTTAGAGTGTATATAGCATCCGTTCGATCTGTGCTGCTATAAGAGTGTGAGACATGGTCATTCAAGACAGAAGAAGCAAGGACCTTCGAAGTTTTCGATTACCGCTCCCTTCGTTATATACTCTGCAACAGCAGATGATCTATAAAGTAAGAAGGATTCCCAATAAGTGAAGTAAGAAGCTGTCGTGGCCAGTCTGAAGAGCTATCCTCGCCATCAAAAACCATAGCCTAAAGCTCTCTGGTTGCACCTTGCGTCGTCCAAAAAGTATGATTCGTCGAGACGTCCTCATCTGCGAGCCCACCACTCTCCTAGAGACAAAAGCCAGGAGCACAGAAGAAGAGTCTTTTAAAAATTCAAAAAAAAAAAAAACTAGAACCAGGGGAAGGCTTCCGGTGGCATGATCGGAGATGGAACAGGGACTAGTTACAGATCACCAGGGAAGCTGCAGCTGACAGATCGATTTGGAAGTTGGAAGTAATTTCAAGATTTGCTGGTGCTGTCGGAACAGTTTGTCTTCTACTTTCCGAGGAAAGTAAGTAAGAAAATCTACTGGGCTTAAGAATTATGGTTTCAAGCCTTAAGATAAGTTTTTTGGCCGGCTTAAAGTAGAATTTCATGCAAGTCAGTGCTGTTTTTTTTTTCGAATTGAGGTCCACATGACTCAAGAACTTTGATATGTGAGCATTAAGCCTATCAGAAAAAATGTTTTTTTAGTTCCAGTTCTTAAGGAGCCTTTGCGCCCAATCTAATTTTTTTTCTTGTGTCTAGGATCCCTTTGCCAAGGAACTTGCGGCTATAAGTTTCAGTTCCTTTGGAAAAAGTTTTCTGATCAGTTTTTCAGTGATAATCAATATTTTTTCCCCTTTATCTTTTTTTGGGCTTTGACCGATATCGAAATGGACCGTGCCCCAAACCAGTATTTTTAAGATTAGGTTTCTCTTGGCCCTTACGGAACTAAGTTTCAAAATAAGAGGGGATAACAATATTTTTTACCCATTTAAGTGGCCATAAAACATTTTTCCCTTCCAAAAGTACTTTTGGTCCCCGTAGCCCAGGATATAACTCATGAAAGCATGTGGATCCCAACTAAATTTTTGGGCACTTTCCAGGCCTATTTTCGGTGGAACGAAAGTTTTTTTTCAATTTTCCTTTCTTTTTTTGTATTAGGGTCTCCCCATGACCCAAGAACCAAGGGATAGAAGTTTTAAGCCAATCAGAAAAAAACTTGGCATTTTTGGAACCACATTTTTGTGGTCTTATGGCCCCGAAATAAAATTATTCTTACTGTATTATTGTTTTGTATATTAGTCGTTCAATGAGGGTGTTCTGCCTTTTTTGGGTACCGTCACAAACGATTCAAGCTAATATTTCTTACATTGAGTTCCTCTCGACCCAAAAAGTTCCGGCTGTAAGTTTCAAAGTGATTATGTAAAAAATGATTGGCATTATTTTTGGGATCCCTACCCCCTCCCTAAAAATTTGTACTCTTGACTAAGCTAGATATCCCTGAAAGTTACGCTTTAGTGTTGCCTCTGATTACTTTAAAGCTCACTGGGAAATTTCTATATGTGGTCTTCCAAATTTATGCTTGGAAAACGGTTTTTTAGCCCTCTTTGGGCCTTTTTAGACTAAAAACCTATATGTAATTCGTATTCGTATTCGTTTATTTAAAATATCTATCGTAGCAGTCAAAAATGAACGCTACATTACGCTACTTTTACAATCACAAAACACTTTTACATTACACTTTTACAATTCACTTATTAAATGTGCTTACGAAATATGGTACAAAGGAGTTTGCAAATCTGTTCGTACGGCACTTGACTGGTTTTAGTTTGTTGTAATATCTAGTATGTCTACGGATTGATTTGGATGGTGGAAGAATGGATCGGTGCTTCTCGTTTGTTAATATTGATTTCCCAAATTTCATTATTAGCTCATGTCTTCGATCGAATAGGGGGGGGGATTCAAGAGCTCAAGGGCACTTTCGTAGCTGCTGAAACTGGGTCCAAGTATTATCCTCGTAGCGCGTTTTTGAACATGTTCTAGTTCATCTGCCATGTAATATGTGTTCTGAGTTTGGGGACCCCAAACAGGACAACAATACTCGAGGAAAGGCCTGATGTAGGTTGTATGCGCCAGCAGGAGCTGACGATTAGAGAAGCTTAACCTGCGCATACTTGTTAAACTCTGGATTGAGTTGTGAACTTTGTGCACAATATTGTCTACATGCAGCTTAAACGAGCAGTCACTTGTAAATGTTACGCCTAGGATTGTTGCAGAGGAAACAATTGGAAACAGAGCATCTGGGATAGTAATATCTCGCTCGAGTGGATTATATCGTAAAACTTTTCAAGAAAGAATGATAAAACTAAAAACAAATGAGGTTTATTAAATAAATATAGAATACAGACCTCACCCTGATACCCGCAGGGCTCATGGACTAATACGCTTCGCTCTATGGGTAATTTTACCTGTAAAGCCCAATTTATACATATTTAGTTTGCACCATGGAGGAGGAGGGTCGACCAGAAATGGACGCGCTTCTAGAATTAGAATTTCTAAGTGCTCCAAACTGGAACGAAAGTAAACATTTACCTTTTTTGCGTGTGGGGAAGGGGGTAAAAAAATAAGTCTGAAATCGGACAATTTTTGGGGTTTGGTTTAAACCCAGTAGCCACCCCTGGATACAGCCTTACTAGTTAAGTTGCCAAAAAGCGCTACTTTCAGAAGCCGATCCTTTTTCACCTTGGGAACCTGACCTAACGATTAAAAAAAGAAAATTATATGAAACTTGGAAGTTGTAATGTATCCTCATTATTTGCCTAGATTTTGTTTGTTATTTAACTTTTGTTTGCTATAGGCTGTGTTTCGCTCTTTACTAGGTTGGAGCTACTGGTGCAACCATGATACAGTTGCACAAACGAGCAGACCTTTCCTCTGTAGAGTATCTAGCATATGTTTTTCAATTTCTTAGCTCTAATCTTTCTTATTTATCGTAATATTAGTTCTAAAACTTATATTACATCAGACCTTTTCAGTATTTCTTATCAAACAGTTCGTGGCAACGAAATGTAGTAAGGAGCGACCCGGCTCAATAGTCACCAAAACACTAAAAAATGGAATTTTGATACCAATAGTTACATCAAAAGGATCGCATTTTAATACTGATTTTAAATATACGACTTTCATCAAGATCAGTTAATATTTAAAAGATTTTAAATATATAAGTTTCGTCAAGTTTAGTCTTATCCATCAAAAGTTACGAGCCTGGGAAAATTTGCCTCATTTTAGAAAATAGGGGGAAACAGCCCCGAAAAGTCATACAATCTTAACGAAAATCACACCATCAGATTCAGCGTATCATAGAACCTCATTGTAGAAGTTTCAAGCTCCTATATACTAAAATGTGGAATTTCGCATTTTTTGCCAGAAGACAGGTCACGGATGTGTGTTTATTTGTTTTTTTTTTCCCAGGGGTGATCGAACCGACTGAGTGGTCCTAGAATCTTGCAAGAGGGATCATTCGAACGGAAATTAAAAGTTCTATTGCCCTTTTCAAGTTACCAAAAAATTTGGAGGGCACCTAGGCCGCCTCCCACGCTCATTTTTTCCCCAAAGTCACCAGATCAAAATTCTGAGATAGCCATTTTATTTATCATATTCGAAAAATCTTATAACTATGTCTTTAGGGACGACTTACTCCCCCGCAGCCCCCGTGGGAGGGACTGCAACTTACAAACTTTGACCTGTGTTTACATCAGTGCTGTCACTTACTTGAAGTACTTTTACTTGAGGTACTACTTGAGTAAAATTGTCCATTACTTGTACTTGTACTTGAGAAAAAACTCTAGGGTGTACTTATTACTTGAAATTTAAGCAAGATTACGAAATACTTATTACTTAAGATACTTTTAATGTACTTGTTTTTCAAATACTTTACCTTTGACACGAAAATTTTATATGTGTGTGCTTTGGCAATGTACAAGAAAACATCACCTTTAGATTTAGAGTAAACTCAGATATATCGCCATGCCCTATTTTTGGATATGAAATAAGGTATTTCTTTTTGACGAAAAAAAAAAAATTATAGCATGATTAACACTTCGTTGAATTTTTGTTCGAAAGTTATAGAACGAAGAAAATAGAAATTATTTCACAGTTCACTGGTCGACAGTGAGCTAAAATCCCTTGTTTTGTGCTAAATGTTGCATACTGTAGTCAATTTGAGCTTATATTTCTGACTTTAGTGTTTAAGTTTTGTCATCTCGTCAACTGAACCAGATTTCTACCATTTCATCATCTTCAGGACCATATTATTGGTAAAACTACTGAAGCTATGAATCTTTGACCATCTAAATGTTGTCTGCAATAAACAAGTCTAGGCAATTCTAGATGGATTCAATGCAATGGTATTTTGTCACATTCGTTCCAGCAAATTCAGGTATTCAGACGAATCTGACTTCAGATTTGTCACTCAATTCATAAGTTAAAGGCCCTACTAAATTAAAGGAAAACTCAACTTTCTTCAGACTTGAAAACCTCTCCCCCCTCGCCCTATTTGAGACCAGGTATCATTGATATCACCGGATCAGGTGACATTGGAGGATCAGGTGACTAAAATCTTGGATAAAACTTTGTGGGAAAAATAAGCACAAGTCCTACATACGTGATTGACATAAACAGAACGAATTCACTCTGTATTGGGGAGTTGGAGGAGGGTTAATTCTGAAAAATTAGAAAAAATGAGGTATTTTTAACTTACGAAGGAGTGATTGGATCTTGAATTTCATCGGATGAAATTTCATATTAGAAGGAACTCGTAACTCAAATCTCATGTTTTAACGCCCTTTATCGACGCCCCGCTCTTTACGCTAAAGTTTGACTCTTTCTCTCAATTCTTCTTTTTATAACAGTAAAAAACTTTAGCGTAAAGAGCGGGGCGTTGATGAGGAAGCAGCCCCTTTCATATACGAAGTAATTTCTGTTCGTTTTAAGTTTTAATGTCGCTCCTTACTTTCAGTTAAAAAACTTGTTTTTTTTAAATTAATTTCTGAACGTTTTTGAATCAATGCATGTTTTGATTTTGGCTCTCCGCAGAGAATTAAAACAAAATTTGTATATTTTTTTTTTGGCTAAATGGCTTTGTCATAATTTTGAGAAAAATAGAGCGGGGGAGGAAGCCTAGTTGCCCTCCGATTTTCGGTTAATTAAAAAGGCAACTAGAACTTTTAATTTTTTACGAATCTTTTTATTAGTAAAAGATATACGTAACTTATTAATTAGCTTACGTAAAGAACTTTTGTATTCTCATGTTTTTATTACATATATGAGGGGGTTCGCCCCCTCGTCGGTACCTTGCTCTTTACACTAAAGCTTAAATTTTGTCCCAATTCATTAAGAATGACCCCTGAATCACAAAAGCCGCAGAATAAATAGTTGACATTACTAAAAATACTTTAGCGTAAAGAGCGAGGTATTTGGAGGAGGTGAGCCCCTCATGTGGGTAGTAATTTCTGTTCGTTTTAAGTTTTAATGCTGCTTTTTACTTCCAGCTGAAAAAGAACTTTTTCATATTTATTTTTTCATTGTTTTTTTTAAGTAATGCTAGTAAATCCTGCACTCCCTTCATGGAAATTTTCTTCCCCCATGATAAATTCCTCGATGGAAAGTTCCCCCAGCATATCACCCTCTTCTCAACCCCTGCCTCCAACCAAACAATCCTCCTGAAGACGCCTGTACACTTCCCAATAACCATTACTATATGTAAGTACTAGTCAAAGTTTGTAACTTGTAGCCCCTCTCACGGGGACTGTGGGGGAGTAAGTCGTCCCCAAAGACATAGTTAAAGGTTTTTCGACTACACTGAATAAAATGGCTATCTCAGAATTTTGATCCGGTGACTTTGGGAAAATAATTAGCGTGGGAGGGGGCCTAGGTGCCCTCCAATTTTTTGGTCACTTAAAAAGGGCACTAGAACTTTTCATTTCCGTTAGAATGAGCCCTCTTGTAACATTCTAGGACAACCGGGTCGATACGTTCACTCCCAGGGAAAAAAACAAAAAAAAAACAAACAAACAAATAAACACGCATCCGTGATCTGCCTTCTGGCAAAAAATACAAAATTCCACATTTTTGTAGATAGGAGCTTGAAACTTCTTCAGTAGGGTTCTTTGATACGCTGAATCTGATGGTGTGATTTTCGTTAAGATTCTATGTTTTTTAGTGGGTGTTTCCTTCTGTTTGCTAAAATAACAGAAATTTTCTCAGGCTCGTAACTTGTGATAGGTAAGACTAAACTTGATGAAACTTATATATTTAAAATCAGCATTAAAATGCAATTCTTTTGATGTAGCTATTGGTATAAAAATTCCATTTGTTAGAGTTTTGGTTACTATTGAGCCGAGTCGCTCCTTACTACAGTTCGTTACCACGAACTGTTTGATTGATACTGGTTAGTTAGTCCATGTTGTCTTTTGTTAGTTTGATTTTTTTTGTTGCTGTTTATCATTTTTGTTTTTGTTTATTTATAATACTCCGTACTTTGTGTTTTGTTTTATAAAGCTCATTCATTCATTCTGCAGTTTGACCAGCCGTATAGAATGCGTCTGAATCAGTGGGCTTGCTGCAGGCCCGTGATTTTATAATATATGTTTATAGGGAGTTTTACCGACCATCTGAATTGACTACACACCATGCGGCTTGCTTGAGTGAAAACCAGCCAAAGGATATAGATGCCATACATTTTCATAGCGTGCCTGAAATTTAACTTGAAAACTTGAGGCAGTTTTCTTGTAAAGGAGCCGAGGGTGAGACATGCCATCAATTGATTTCTGATTTTTGAGCTTTAATTTCTCTTATTAAAAAAGTCTGCAACGGACTCACTTGGCTCCTTACTTTTAATTTTGATTTTTTTTTGTTGCTAAGGTTTTTACTCATTGAATCAGAGAATGAACTATTTTATTACCTTTTATCTGTTTTAAAGCCAACCCAAAGTTTATTTTTCTATTTTCAATATTTTTTCCACCATTCCGACTTGTTTCAGAATAACCCTGTATTTTTTTTAACGTGCCAGATTTGACTGAACACTAATCGCCAGAAGTTCAACTCCATGTGCACTGTATTAATCTTGTCATGTGATCTGGTTGATCCAATCAGAAGTTTTTTGACTGCACTTAATTGTTTTGATAGTCTTTTTTTTCAAGCCGTTGTGTTGAAAATTGGTTCAGATTATTTTTTGGACTTTGTTGGGTGTGTACCAGCCAAACAATGGGAAACCATACTTTCAATATTTTTCCATCATTCCCACATTTTTTAGAATAACCCTGTATTTTTCCAAACTTGCTAGATTTGATTGAACACTCATCGGGTGTCTACCAGCAAAACAAGGGAAAAATATTTTCAATATTTTTTTTTATCATTCGCACATGTTTCAGAATAACCGTGTATTTTTTCCAACGTGCCAGATTTGACTGAACACTAATCACCAGAAGTCTAACTCTATGTGTACTGCGTTAATCATTTCATGTAATCTGTCTGATCCAATCAGAAGTTTTTTTACTCCTCTTAATTGTTTTGAAAGTCTTTTTCTTTCAAGCCATTGTGTTGAAAATTCGTTCAGATTATTTTTGGACTTCGTTGGGTGTGTACCAGCCAAACAATGGAAAACAATACTTTCAATATTTTTTCCATCATTCCCACATTTTTCAGAATAACCCTGTATTTTTCCAAACTTGCCAGATTTGATTGAACACTAATTAGCAGAAGTTCAACTCTGCGTATACTGTGTTAATCCTGTCATGTGACATGTCTGATCCAATCAAGAGTTTTTTGACTGCACTTAAATATTTTGATAGTCTTTTCCTTTCAAGCCGTTGTTTTGAAAATTGGTTAAGATTATTTTCTTGGACTTCATTGGGTGTTTACCAGCCAAACAAAGGAAACGGTTAAAAACTATAAAACGGAAATTCTGGTTCTTGATTAAGATTCCCAAGAGAGGAATGACAGAGGACATTTTATAGGCAAGGGAAGGGGCTAAGAAGTTTTCAGAATGGTTTTAAAAAAAAAGTTAGCATGGGCTTTATATCAGATATATATATATATATAATATATATATATATATATATATATATATATATATATATATATATATATATATATATATATATATATATATATATATATATATATATTATATATATATATATATATATATATATATATATATATATATATATATATATATATATATATATATATATATATATATATATATATATATATATATACATAGAATAAATACTTGAAGTATTGCTTGAGTACAATTTTAGCAAGTACTTGATATTGAGACTTCTCATGGGGGAAGAGAATTTCAATGAAGGAGGAGCAGGATTTTCTAAGTTTATTTGAAAAAACAATGAAAAAATAAGTATGAAGTTTTTTTCTCCTGAAAATAAGGAGCAGCATTACAACTTAAAACGAACAAAATTATTACGTATATGAGGGGTTTACCTTCTCGTTATACCTCACTCTTTACGCTAAAGTATTTTTAGTAATTTCAACTATTTATTCTACGGCCTTTGTGATTCAGAGGGTTAAGGGAAAGGGTCAAACTTTAGCGTAAAGAGCGAGGCCTTGATGAGGAAAAGCCCCTTTCATTAACGGAGTAATTTCTGTTCGTTTTAAGTTTTAATGTCGCTCCTTACTTTCCGTTAAAAAAACTTGTTTTTTATTTAATTGCAATAAAGAAAGACTATAAAAAAGGATAATGGAAAATAAAAATGGCTTTCTGAAAACATTCATTAGTGAAATCTTGCATATCCAACAAAGACAAAAGAATAATTATAATAAAAATGATACGCTTAATTTATATGTTTGTTTAATAATTTGAATACAAATTGATAGTCTTTATCAAAAAGAAAATGATCGTTTTCCGACCTAAGGGAGAAACTGATTGTTCGAGTTTTATTAAAAGGTTACAAATTCCACAATTGGATTATAAAGTATAATAAAGTTTTGGTGACTCAAGTGTAAGTCAAATAATTCGATTGTCTTGCAAAGGGGTCCTAAGTTTTATATTATTCAGTATGTAACAATTCGAATGAACGTGCAAGTGGTATTTTGGCTGTAAGTTTTTTTTTTTTTTTTTTTTTTTACTGAATAATATGCATGCATTGAAGATTCAAACTGTCTGAAGACTGTCTCAGTTGTTTGGATATGTTTTTGTTTTTACATCTTCATACAAAATTGATTTTCGAGATTTAGGCAGCATGACCAAATTTGTGACATTTTTCATATTCCTGCTATATTTTAATTCTTCATAATCTAATAATATACTTGATTATCTAAATGAGTAGTAGCATTTCAATTTAGACGGGAGGCTCATAGTCCGATCATCAAGCAAATTCCGAATAAATAACTGAACTATCAATTAAAAACAGAACTTCGTAATAAGACCTATGATATACATAGAAAAAGAACAACAATGAGAAATGTCCAATGGTGAAGTCAAATATCTCCTACAAATCACAGCTTACAAGTCCCAAATAGCATTGACTTTCAGTTAAAGTATCAATAGTCAAATAGCCTACAATAACTATGGTAAGTACTCTCGAAAATCTTTTTGATTTTTTACTCCATTTGAGCCTAATTGTTTAAATTTATTTCCAACTTGAACATTAACAAAGAGTAGTATTACCTATAAAGCGATTCGAAAGTATTTTAGAAGTCGTTTAAAAATCGTCACTGCAAATTGTATGTTTAAATAGCAGCCTTTCCTTTTTTTTCGTTTCTTTTTTTAACGCGTTTTATCTCGTGTTGTACGTGGATCGCTCATTTTCAGAGAGTTAACATGTCCTGATACTGAAACTTGAATTTCTAGATATGATCCCAGTCTGCATTTAGGGATTGGCTTAAAGATAAAGTTTCATTTCATTTATCTTCGCCCTTTTCTTGATCCTAATTCATCCCCATAAACTTTCCTCATCGTACGAGATAACTAGGTGTTGTTTATTGTTGCATTTTCACAACAACTGCGTTGTTTCTCCTGCGTGTTTTCAGAGAGTTGTGTCGCTCATTTTCAGAGAGTTAACATGTCCTGATACTGAAACTTGAATTTCTAGATATGATCCCAGTCTGCATTTAGGGATTGGGTTAAAGATAAAGTTTCATTTCATTTATCTTCGCCCTTTTCTTGATCCTAATTCATTTCCATAAACTTTCCTCATCGTACGAGATAACTAGGTGTTGTTTATTGTTGCATTTTCACAACAACTGCGTTGTGTCTCCTGCGTGTTTCTCTCTTCCGTATGCACCTGATTCTTCTGATACGAGATACCTTCTTGTCGTTTTTGTTGTTTTGCAAAATAATCTAAATTAATAGTATGAGATATGGAATAAAGCTAAAATTTTCTTCCAAGTTGTGTTGACGCAATATTCTTGGGTTAAAACCTGTGTTAATCCTTTTCATCGCCTTGCATTGCATCTAGCAATAGGTCGATACTGTTAGAATTCCAACAGAAAGCAGATATTTTTTTTAACGGTCTTCACGCCTTAACTGCATAATAGTCTTCCTCATTTTCCTCAACATTTACAAAAATATAATGTCTTTAATGGCGTTTTTTTTTGTCCTTTGTGCAATAACAATTATATTTGCTTCAAAACTCTCGCAAAACAGATTTCTTAAGAAATTCAAATTTATTATTTATTCAGAAGCTTAATGTTTGTGAACTAGTGAACTAACCTACGTCATATTTCTTGTCATGAAAATTAAAAAATAGTCAGTTAAAAATATGACCTTCGTGTGTTTACAAGATGATGAGGAAATCAAGAAGACACTGTTGTCTTTATCGCTTTCCTCCCAATAATTGTCACGTGGAAATATTCATCTGTTCAGCATATGTTTTAATTCGCAATCACAAAAACGATGAGGCACCATTATTTTTAATCTAAATGGCCAAGATCAAGTCTGTGTCAGCTAACAAAACTAAAACAAACCGGAAATTAATGGATTAGCTTGAACCTGAACTAACAAAGGCAACAAACAAGTTGTTCAATTGGCATCATTTAACTTGTCTTAAGTGTTGATCTTATCTTGGATATTTTTATTCTTTTCTAACTTGACTCCAGGAACGGTTCGAGACTTGTCGGGGCGCGGAGCAAGAATGGCATTTGGTGCCCCCGTCAACAAACCCATGAAAGATGTTATATTACGGTTATTTTAATTCTTTAAAGAATATGCTTATTTAATTATTTTGCTATCATTAATAGTTCTTTTTATGCAAAATCCTAATATGTACAATAAGGTCCAAGAAAAACTCTACGTAACAACATTTTGTTTTTGACACACTAAACATACAATTTATATTATACATAGTCAATCTTGTCCCATAGTTTAAAACTTAGCTTTATTACGGCACTTGGTATTTACCAAGTGGCATATAGTGATCGCAAGTTCTGTCGGTCCCGGTTTTACTAGTTTGGGCACTTCCAGATTAGCTACTACGATGAAAGTTGGCAGGCGTATCAGGGACCAGACAAGATTAAATTAGAAATATTTTTTTCCCTGATTCGACCATCTTGGGGGGAGGGTGAAGGGAAGGTTAATTCGGAAAAATAAGAAAAATGAGGTATTTTTAACTTACGAACGGGTGATCTTATCTTAATGAAATTTGATATTCGGAAGAATTTTGTGCTTTAGAGCTCTTGTTTTAAATCCCGACCAGATCTGGTGACAATACAGGGATTGGGAGGGGGAAACCAGAAATCTTGGAAAACGCTGAGAAAAGAGAGATTGGGATGAAACTTGGAGGGAAAAATAAGCACAAATCCTAGATACATGATTGAAATAACCGGACCGGATCTGCTTTCTTTGGGGGAGTTGGGGAGGGGGGGGGGGGGATTGTCAGTGCTTCGGCGAGTTCGGTGCTTCTAAACATGCTAGGACGATGAAAATTGGTAGGTGTGTCTGGGGCCTGCACAAATTGCCTTGATAACAGCTGTTTCCTCGGTTTGACCATGTGGAGGGGGGCTGGAGGGATGGGAAATCGTGAAAATTGAGGTATCTTTATCTTACGAATGGGTGATCGAATCTTAATGAAACTTGATATGTAGAAAGATCTTATTTCTCAGATACTACATTTTCAATTCAAATTGGATTCGAGGACATAGAGGGGTGGAGGGAGGAAACAGAAATCTTGAAAACCGAGAATTTTAGAAAACGTTTGGATTGGAGAGATCGAGAGGAAATTTGATGGGAAGAATAAACACAAGTTCTAGATACGTGATTGACATAACTGGACCGGATCCATTCTCTTAGGGGGAGTTGGGGGAGGATTTACAGTGCTTTGGCGAGTTCAGTGCTTCTGGACGTGCTAGGACGATGACAATTGGTAGGCGTGTCAGGGACCTGCACAAATTGACTTGATAATAGTCATTTTCCCCTCTTCGACCATCTGGGGGGCTGAATGGAGAGGAAAGACTAGAACAAATGAGTTATTTTAGCTTACAAACGGGTGATCTGATCCGTCACAAAATGAGGTATTTTTAACTTACGAATGGGTGATCGGATCTTAAAGAAATGTGATATTTAGAAGGACTTGTGTTTAGGGCTCTTATTTAAACCCCGACCGTATCCAGTGATAATGGGGGGAGTTGGAGATGGAAACGAATAATCTTTGAAAATGCTTGAAGCGGAGAGATCGGGATGAAATTTGGTGGGAAGAATAAGCACAAGTTAAAATGGGAAGAATACGTGATTAACATAACGGGACTGGATCCCCTTTCCTTGGGGGGGTTGGGGTGAGGGAGGATTCTCAGTAATTTGGCGAGTTTGGTGCTTCTGGACGTGCTAGGACGATGAAAATTGGTAGGCGTGTCAGGGACCTGAACAAATTGACTTGATAACAGTTGTTTTCCGCGATTCGGCCATCTGGGGGGCTGAAGGGAGAGGAAAAATTGGAAAAAATGAGGTATTTTTAACTTACGAATGGGTGATTGGATCTTAATGAATTTTGATATTTAGAAGGACCTCGTGTCTCAGAGCTCTTATTTTAAATCGCAACCGGCATTAATCGTCTGATTAGCTTTTTGAATCAATCTATTGATTCTGAGAATTTTGCTAGAGCTCATGACATATGAGCTTTTAGCTCTTGGTTCTTCCAACCTCATCAAAAGTGCCATCTGAGCTCTTATGTGGAAGCTTCGTAGTCGAAATCATATTTTATGTGGATTATACTGAGGTTTCTCATTCGGTGCTTGGCTGTCTGGTTTTTAAGATAATTTTTAATTAACAGTAATTGGCTGAAGCATCTTCAAGGAGGCACACTCGTGCCTCTTTAAAGAGGCGAACCACGACAATGTTAAGCGATCTTCGGTTCCAGTGGTCTCAGAGGGATGGAGAGGAATCCATTTCGTAGCCCGAGCTCCAACTAAGAAACCTGCCAAATTTCATCTCCCTCCGACTTTTCCTTCATGGGGAAAATTTGGCCGAAAGTTTCGACCCACCAACCCCCCCCCCCTTTAACGTTTTCCGATCGGGCTGAAATTCACAAGTTAAGGTCCCCTAGGGCCCAGGAGCTTATCCGCGAAATTTCAGCTCGATTCGATAACTCCTTCCCTGTTTTCCAGAAACCACGCATAGCCACTTAATGTTCATGTTCCTTTTTTTCGCCACGCCTACAGGTCACAGCCGACATTAGATCTGGGTGTACGAAGACTCATTCGACGCGGAATTCTCCGAGTAATTTTCCTGGAAAGTTTCGTCGGAAAATCTTAACCCCCCGATTTTCTAGCTTAGAAAAACCCATTCCCCCATAAGATCCCATGTTAATTTTTGAAAATCTTAAAAGTTATATTTATACACATGCAGGTATTTCGACTTCAAACATGCCTGGTTAGCTCCGTCGGTAGAGCGTGGGACTTTTAATCCTAAGGTCAAGGGTTCAAGTCCCTTATCGGGCGGTTTTTTTTTCACAAAATATGAAAAAAACTTCGTTTTCTTAAGGAGTTAAAGAGGCTGCGTCCCAAAGTCGAACCTTAAAACGTACAGGAATAAGGAGAGGCAGTTGGGGGGCTGCCGCCCCCCAAACCCCCCGGTTTTAAACACTCTTTTCTACAGGTTTTTTTAATTAAAAGAGGGCCTTTCCGAAGCCAAGAGCGGGGGGTTAGGGGAACCCCCACAAAACAAAACCTGTACAAAACAGTCTTCAAAAGTGGGGGGTTTGGGGGGCGGCAGCCCCCCAACTGCCTCTCCTAATTCCTGTACGTTTTAAGGTTCGGCTTTGGGACGCAGCCTCTTTAACTCTTTAAGAAAACGAAGTTTTTTTCATATTATCCATTAGAAAGAACTGATACAGACATTGTAAATACATCTTCAAAGAAAACTTTGGTGCGTTCCAGAGCTGAAATATTAAAGTTCAACTTTATTTGATCAAATCAAAAAGTTGTTTACTAACCAGCATCCCTAAGGTGCCTGGACAGGCTACCCCAATTGTTCCCCCTTAGATATGTCCCTGCCTGACCCTCAGGTTTTTTTAAATTTTTTTCTGTACAGTTTTTCAAGACGCTTTGTAAAATAAAAAAGACACTACTTTAAGCAACCTCCTGATATCGAATCAGCACTTTGAGGTATCTATTTTGTTCAAAAACCTTGAAAAGTCTAATAAGTTCGTCTTCAGATTTGATATCACCCCAACAAACTCGTTTATAATTGCCCTAAAATGTTTGAATTAGACATTATTTACGGATAGGTTTTAGTAGCAAAGACAGCCAAGTCTGGCCTTGATTGTCTGTGCGCTCTTAGGTTTCCTTCGCTATGCTAAGATTCCTAGAGCTTATGTATATACTTATGGAGCTATGTACACCTACCTTTTCAAATGATCTGCGATATCTCGGGAATAGCTTGAGGGATTGACTTGAAACTTTAAGGGAGTATTTGAGGGGTCAAGTCAGTCCTAAATCTTTGGAGGAGACTTTTTGTAGGTGGCAGAGGTAAATCAAAAGACAATATTTTTATCAATAGCATATCTGCGATATTTCCAGAGAAGTTGGGGGATGGATAAAATCATAACATATGCTAATTAAAGAGCAATATTTGTTACATATCGTTTGTTATGTTTCTATCTATGTATTTTGTTTATATCAGTTTTTTTTCTGTTGATAGAAGCTTTCGGCTGTGAGGCCGAATTATTCTGACTTTCATTTATTTTTTTATTTCAAATGTTTTTTATTTTTCATAGTCTTGTTAGGGGGATTAACCATTTTCAATATTTTCTATCGCAAAGAAAAATATAAACACGCATCTATATTCCTTATCAGAAAAAAAAAATTCACGTGTTTGTAGATAGGGACTTGAAACCGCTCAATATGACTCATTGACAGGTTAAATTTAATGGTATAATTTTCATCAAGATCTTTCACCCTTTTAGTGACGTTACCTCTTTTTTTCAAAATTAGGGAAATTTTCTTAGGCTCGTTATTTTTGGTGTGTACCCTTTGACTTGATGAAGTTCATATATTTAGAGCCGCCATAAAAGGCCGATTCTTTTTATGTGTATTTTGTTATTAAGAAAATCTCGTTAGTTGGACTTAACTTTATTTTCTATTAGATTGATTGCGACAAGCAAAAAACGCTTAATTTTAAAATAAACAGAACTGGATTGTTTTGAGATAGAGACCTTTTTACCTCCTTGGGCACTAGCCTCATATTCTCCTCTACTTCGCCTCTATAGATATACTGCACGACAGTTGACTTGGGTGATTACGAATCTGAGGTTAATGTTGAAATGTAGAGGTCCGAAATCAAAATATGCTGAGAAAATATTTCATTGGGGTCATACCCCCCCAAAAAAAAATATTTTGACTCTTGATCATTTATTGATTACTAGCGAATGGTCCTTAATGATCAAGTGTCGATAATTGAAAATTCTTAAGATAAATGACAGTCCTAAATCAGGACACACTAAAAAAGCATTTCATAAATGGAATTTGATTTCCACCAAATCGGTGAATAAGGATTTTTAACTTGAAAATTTCAAATAAAATGATTATATTGTAATACAGATTCCCATAATTAAATCATTTTAAGTGTCTATTTTGCACAAATTGGACACGTTACGCTTTGCTGAAATCACAGTTGTTCGACTATTTTCGGCACACATGATATATATATATATATATATATATATATATATATATATATATATATATACATATAATATATATATATATATATATATATATATATATGTATATATATATATATTACATTTTTAGAATTATTATCATTAAAGCGTTAATCTGGAAATGGTTCTTAATGATAAGACTTTCTGCTCTATATATTCTAACGATGCAGTTTTCATTCTGACCCAACACCATTTTTTGTGGGGTTTCATAGTGTTTTTCAAAAGTCCCATAAATCAGTTCCGCAATAAACTATTACCATTAAAATAAATGGAAATAATAGCTACTCTTCTTGAATCAGCTTCAAATGGCAATTCTTTTTCGCTTGACTGTTTTGTCTCTTCAAAATTTACGGTTAAAATTTCAACTACTATGGGCTAGAGTTCGTTCTTTGCTAGCTTGTGGTGGATCTCAAAAATATTTCAAATCGTAGCTAGACTAACCTAAGTAATCACATAAGTAAATGCAAATATCAAAAGTGAGCGGAGCACAGGATTTTCTAGCATTATTAAAAAAAAGAAACAATGAAAAAAAAATATATGAAAAGTTTTTTCAACTGAAAGTAAGGAGCAGCATTAAAACTTAAAACAAGCAGAAATTGTTCCGCATATGAGGGGTTCATCTCCTCCTAATACCTCGCTCTTTACGCTAAAGTATTTTTAGTAATTTCAACTATTTATTCTACAGCTTTTGTGATTCAGGGGGAATTGGGACAAATTTTAAGCTTTAATGCAAAGAGCGAGGCATTGATGAGGGGGTGAACCCCCTCATATACGTAATAAAAACATACGAATACAGAAGTTCGTTATGTAATCTAACTCGTAAGTTACGTATAAATTTTACTAATAAAAACGTTCGTAAAAAATTAAAAGTTCTAGTTGCCTTTTTAAGTAACCAAAACATTGGAGGGCAACTAGGCCTCCTCCCCCGCTCCTTTTTTCTCAAAATCAATCGATCAAAACTATGAGAAAGCCATTTATCCAAAAAAATATGCAAATTTTCGTTTTAATTATTCATCTTCGGAGAGCCAAAATCAAAACCTGTATTAATTCAAAAACGTTCAGAAATTAAATAAAAAAAAACAATTTTTTTTAACTGAAAGTAAGGAGTGACATTAAAACTTAAAACGAACAGAAATTAAATTCGTATATGAAAGGGGCTGCTCCCTCCTCAACGCCCCGCTCTTTACGCCAGTTTTTTTTACTGTTTTAAAAAGTAGAGTTGAGAGAAAGAGTCAAACTTTAGCGTAAAGAGCGGGGTGTTGAGGAGGGAGCAGCCGCTTTCATATACGAATTAATTTCTGATTGTTTTAAGTTTTAATGTCGCTCCTTACTTTCAGGTAAAAAAACTTGTTTTTTATTTAATTCAGAGTAAGAAATGACATATTCTTCAAATGTAACAAAGAAAAATAGAAAATTTCCCTTTGGCTAGCGGTAGATACGTGATAAACAATTAGAGCCTGAGCCTGAATATAGTACAAGTTATTTTGGTTGTAAAATGAAAATAAACTTTCAAAATCTTTTCTTGCCAAAGTAAAGGGTCCAACTTATCATACAAATTGAAAAAAATCCCTTTTAATTTAAGAACTATAAGTTCTCTGTCATTTCGCGGTAAAAGATAGCGTAAAAATCGGTCTTACACTGCTAATTTAAAATCAACTTGTTTCTTTTTATTTAATAAGCAATTAGAGTGCACCCTGGAAGATAAATATGAAATATTGCGTAATAGAAGCTAAACTAGTCTCAAAATAATTTATTTGCAGGTTTCAGCAACATCTTTCAACTTTTAACTGCGAAAAACATTGCTGATTTTACCAAATTAGGGTCCGTATATGGTTTTTTCACGGTTCGGTTAGTGCTGCTGGTGAAAATTTTCCCGTAAGCCAACCGAACTTCAATATTCTATATCAAGCAAAAGAAATACCGCTGAAAATTCCTGATTTCAGGAAAGTATAGACCTAGGATGAGGTGAGGGGATGGGGGAACTTGTCATTTTGATGTTCTTGGTAGTTGAAGGGTACAATCCTATATCTCTTTAAGCTTATACTTTCAAAAAAATCCAAAAGGGTGCACGGCTGTTCAATCTCTTGAGACTACTTACTCTAAAGCATTTTAAGATGTAAACAACATGGAAGATAAACTAGAGTTTATTTAAAACTAGATCTACGTTGCATGGGTAACGTGAAGTGTTGCGGCAATTTTTGTTCGGCTTCACCGAGCAAAGTTTTGTGAGCGCAACACTTTGGTTTTATTTTTCTTTCTTCGATTCCGAAGTTGTTAATCTGTAAGGATTTTAAAATAAACAAGTTCCCAACATGTCTTACCACTGGAACAAAATTGGTCTTACCATCAAATACATTGGAAACAAATAATAGGTACACCAACTAGTAAAAGCTGCAAATTCCTCATTGCCGAAGCTTATTATGAGCTAACAACCGACTGTTGCTTAAAACTCACCTATATTCCTCACAATTGGTATTGGCCTATTTTTGGTTTCAGTGTGTACCTTACTACTGAAGTTATCAACCCCTTTAAACTTTCAAACTGGTATGTCTCATGAAAAATTTTTTTTTAACCAAAAAATGAATAATATATACTTTTTTCAGCACATCAAAAGTTATCGACTGCCGTCGAAAAAAACATCTATCTGTCTTAGTTCAAAAGTTGACTTTTTTGCTGTAGGCCAAGTTTCTAACGTCATCACTTAGATAGAAGCAATTCCTTAGCAATGAAACAAAAGTTTAAGAGGCATATCTGATACCATTTCTCTACTGCAATCCAAAGTGCGAAAAACCGAATGATAAACTCAGCTGAAATCATGAGCAGAAATGGGTAGAAACAATTGATAACATCAATTTCGGACCCGTGGGAAAATGCATATATAACACTTATAGATTTTAGTCCATCTTCAATTGAAACTGGTGCCTGCCTGCTTGCTTGCTAGGACGGAGCTTTCCACTCGAAAGCAGAAACACGGTTTGATGAAACGAAAGCATGATTGCTTAACTTCGGACAGTTCTCTCTGACATAGGCTATAAGACTTCACTTCACTTTACACACTATAGGCTATGGCTCAAGAACAAGCAAAAACCATCCATTTTGGCACCAGGCAAGAACTTTACTAAGCTTTCTAAAATACAAAGTCATATTCATCAATCCGGCCTAAGGTCCACACTTTCTGTAAAAACCGCAGAGGTTACACCCTTACCACTTTCTAGGAATAAGCTGAAAAAAAAACACGACAAAACCAGTGTTGCTCTCGCAACACAATTAGGCGAACCTAATTTTCGAGCAAGAGAATTCATAATTCCTCAATAAATATTATACGGTGTTTCAATAACACATGTAATAATGGTGATTTTGCGTAGGTATTCGAGTCTTTGTGCCACTGGCTATTTGGTTGGGAACGGGGTTCAATGGTGTAACTGTATAAGCCCAGCCTGAGTCAACCCAGCTCTAAATGGGTATATCAAAAGATCTGAGGGGAAAACCAGGGAAACGTCGGATGATTTGCCCTCAACCACACATTGCACTACCAGCCGAAGGCAGTGAGTCAGGAAATTGGTACCTGCGCAACAAAGACCGTTAGTCTGCATGCGATTTTTTTTTAGTGATTTTTAAGCTGCCAAATTGCGATAATATGTTTTGCATTTCTATGGGTTTCCTAACCCTTTGCGTGAGACCACTGTCACTTTCTTAAACTATGCAGAACCGCCACAGTGAGCAAAAATACAAACTGTCAAAAACAAAAAGAAAAGTTAGGTAGGTTCTCTAAATTTGAGAGCCTGTTTATGGAATTACGGTATTTAAAAAAATCAGTTCTACAAATAACTGGTGATCCTGGCGATCCGTACTTACAACTAATTAGCCCAATGAGATTGCAAAACGTTTTAATTTTGGATTTTAAGAAAGACTACCCATGTCATGAACATTTATAGACTTTTTAGAACCGATAAAATGGCCAGTCTCCCACGTCTGGATTACTGGTTCTTTTAAATTTATAATTTTCTTAAGTGATTATCACAAAAAGACAACAGTCCCTAAATGAAAAAACACCCAATTTATTTTTTTTTGCAGTTTTCTTCACCATATATTGAAATTTTATTAAATTATAAAATATTAGAAAAAAATTACATTTTAAGACCATAAGTAATTTTTATGATTGTTGCTGGACAGAAATGAGCCTCAAAGAGAACAAGCACAGACACGAATTTGTATGAACAAGGATAGAACGACTAAAAATGAAAAAAGAATTCTTTTTACGATGAAAACTTTGTTGGTTTCTTGATGACGACATATTTGAAGATTCTTTAATATGGCAAAATATTGGTTAATGAACAGAAATGTATCTCATTGTGGGTAGCCCATACACGAATGTGTATAAACAGCAATCACATAATTGCTGTAACTGTAACAGTAGTCACAAGCAATCACAGTCACAATCACAAGCTATTGCATTCGTAAGTAGGCACAGCCGCAAGTAGTGCAGCTTCCAGTAGTTGAAGTTGCAGTAACAGTAGAAGCAATAGTAGTCATAAGTAGACATTGTTGCAGATGTGAGTAGTCTCAGTCACAGTCACAAGTAGTCGCAGTCGTATTCAGAAGTAGCTGCAGTCGGAAGCATTCTTAAGAGCAGTCACAAGTGGTCACTTGTGACTGCACTTGTGATAAGATAGAAGTCTTGTTTTAAAATGGATTTCGGGGACCGGTTAGTTTGGCCCTGTCATGGATCTTAACTAAACCATTAATTGTCTTTGACTCCAATCTGAGTTGTTGAAAGAATAAAAAATGTGATATTGCCCTTCAGTATGTGTCTCATGTGAGTTAATTCGAATGTGATTTCCAAGAAAAAATTAAAATTAAACTCCAGAAACTAGACCCCGACGTTGCGCCAGTTTGCCGTTAGACTGTGAATAGCTGATTTTGAGGAGGAATGGCGGTGCACAGCAGATTTTTCTTATTACAAAGGAGTTTCAAATCTTTTCAAAACACCCTGAGTGACATACCGTTTAAATCTGAATAAACAGACAAGTTTGTTAAGGCCTTTTAGAACTCTGAGGGCACGCACTGCGTAATTACACAGGTAAATTCGAGAAAAATGCAAGACAAGGAACAACAATGAATTGGTGTATTAATTGCTTTATTATTAATTCTAAATAAATAATAATTTGCGACTAAAATTTCTTCCTCCATATTTCCCTGATAAATGCAGACTCCTTCCCCGTTTCAGGCCAAGGCCCTTATCAGTCTTCCTCCTATCCATAACCACCCAATTTCGAACACAACACTCGACTCCGATTTTACCCTACCACCAAACAGTCTTTATGCCATGCCACCTCAACTATACCCTTCCCCTTTTTTCCTTCTTGAACCAGAGAAGATTGTATTTGCCAAGTTTCAGCCAAACTGGTTCATTCGTCTAAAAATACACAGTTAAAAGACAAACAGGACGCTTTATGTCACAGAGAGAGAATATATTTTTTGGTGCTGATAAACCCCTTTCGACGGAACTTTTTGAGTGCATGAAGTTCTGTCACTCATAAAATAGTAAGTGATTGATCAAAATGACCAAGATGAAATGAAAAATAGTGAGGACTTTCTCTTACTGCTCGTTTGACGCTTCTTCCACACAGGCATTTTTAAAAGTCGAAACTTCTAAAATACTATTACAAAAAGAAAGTTGGAGCCCGGCGTCCCTATCCTTAAATCTCCTTGAAAACGGTATAAATTCATCTTCCAAGGTAAAACTAAAGAGTAACAAGATTTCAATAAACAATAGTTTCAATAAACAAAGTAGTCCTAATAAGTCAGAATACAAACTAATGCACATATAGCAAATGCTAAAAAATAAACTATACAGACTCTGGAACATTGAGCGGTATCTCATTTGGATTTAGGTTTAGAATTAGATTTAGAATTTATAAAAGATTCACCCACAGCAAATATATATATGGCCCACGAGTCACAGCTTCAGCAAACCTGACGTAGTTTAAGAAGAAAAAAGATAGCACAACAAACAATTGAACACCCTAACAACACTAAACAATTGTTCCATAGGAATCTAATCCGCATAGAAAACAGTTTATTCTTTCCTGGAACCTTCTAGTATCTCTTGATTTTGAGAGCTATTTTTAAGAGCTAAGTTCTTGGATTGGAACATCCTATAATGGAATAAATAAAAAAAAACAAGTTTTTTTTATCTGAAAGTAAGGAGCAACGTTAAAACTAAAAAAAAAACAGAAATTACTCCGTATATGAAAGTGGCTGTTCCCTCCTCAATGCCCCGCTCTTTACGCTAAAGTTGACTCTTTCTCTCAATTCTACTTTATAAAACAGTAAATAACTTTAGCGTAAAGAGCAGAACGTTGAGGAGGGAACAACCCCTTTCATATACGGAGTAGTTTCTGTTCGTTTTAAGTTTTAACGTCACTCCTTACTTTCAGTTAAAAAAAAACTTGTTTTTTTTTGTTTAATTTCTGAACGTTTTTGAATTAATACAGGTTTTGATTTTGGCTCTCCGCACATGAATACTCAAAATAAAATTTGTATATTATTATTTTTTGGCTAAATGGCTTTCTCTTAGTTTTGATCGGACGATTTTGATAAAGAAAAGAGTGAGGTTGGAGGCCTAGTTGCCCTCTAATCTTTTGGTCACTTAAAAAGACAACTAGAAATTTTAATTATTTACGAACATTTTTATTATGAACAAGAGCTAAGAGCTCATATGGCACTTGTGACGAGGTCAGAAGAGCCAAAAGCCATGAGCTCATATGGTATGAGCTCTAGCAAAATTCTACGAATAAATAGATTGATTTGAAAAGAAAATCAGAGGCTTAATGCCGGTCGGGATTTAAAACAAAAGCTCTGAGACACAAGGTCCTTCTAAATATCAAAATTCATTAAGATCTGATCACCCACTCGCAAGTTAAAAATACCTCATTTTTTCTAATTTTTCCTCTCCCTTCAGCCCCCAAAATGGTCGAATCGGGGAAAACAACTTTATCAAGTCAATTTGTGCAGTTCCCTGACACGCCTACCAATTTTCATCGTCCTAGCACGACCCCTTACTCCCCCAAAGAGAGCAGATCCAGTCCGGCTACGTCAATCACGTATCTACGACATTTGCATATTCTACCCACCAAGTTTCATCCCGATCTCTCGACTCTAATCGTTTTCCAAGATTATCGGCTTCCCCCTCCAACTCCTCCCAATGTCTCCAAATCTGGTCGGAATTTAAAATAAGAGCTCTGAGACATGTATTCCTTCTAAATGTCAAATTTTATTAAGATCCGGTCACCCGTTCTTAAGTTAAAAATACCTCAATTTTTCTAATTTTTCCGAAGTAACACCAACCCGACTCCCCCAAAGAGAGTGTATTCAGTCCAGTTATGTCAGTCACGTATCTAGAACATGTGCTTATTCTTCCCATCAAGTTTCATCCCGATCACTCTAAGCGTTTTCAAAGATTTCCTGTTTCCCCCTCCAACTCCTCAATATCACCAGATACGGTCAGGGTTTAAAATAAAGGTCTGAGACAGGAGCTTCTTCTAAATATCAAATTTCATTAAGATCCGATCAGCCATTCCTAAGTTAAAAATACCTCATTTTTCAAATTTTTTCTTCTCCCTCCAGCCCCCCAGATAATCAAATCGGGGAAACGACTGTTATCAAGTCAATTTTTGCAGGTCCCTGACACACCTACCAATTTTCATCGTCATAGCATGTCCAGAAGCACCGAAATCGCCAAAGCACTGGAAATCCTCCCAGCTCCCCCAAAGAGAGCGGATCCCTCCCAATTATGTCAATCACATATCTAGAACTTGTGCTTACTCTTCCCATCAAGCTTCATCCCGATCTCTCCACTCTAAGTGTTTTCCAAGATTTCTGGTTTCCAAGATTTCTGTTTCCCCCATCTAATCCCCTAGGTCCCCGGATCCGATTCAAATTCAAAATGGAGCATCAGAGACATTAGATCTTTCTACATATCATGTTTCATTAAGATCCGATCGCCGATTCTTAAGATAAATATGCCCCAATTTTCACGTTTTCCAAAATTTCCGGTTTCCCTCTCCAACTCCCTCCACTGTCACCAGATTTGGTCGGGATTTAAAATAAGAGCGCTGAAGCACAATATCTTTCTAAATATCAAATATCATTAAGATCTTATCACCCGTTCGTAAGTTACAATTACCTCATTTTTCAAATTTTTCCGAGTTATCCTTCCACTCTAAGTGTTTTTCAAGATTTTAGGTTTCCCCTCCAACTCCCTTAATGTCATCGAATCGGGTTGGGATTTAAAATAAAAGCTCTGAGACTCGATATCCTTCTAAATGTCAAATTTCATTTTTAAATAAATGTCATAATTCTAATTTTATTTGGTCTGGTCCCCGATACGCCTACCAAATTTCATCGTCCTAGCTTATCAGGAAGTACCTAAGCTAGCAAAACCAGGACAGACAGACAGACCGACAGACCGACAGAATTTCCGATCGCTAAATAATACTTATTTATAATTTCTGATATAATGCCCATGCTACCTCTTTTTAAAAGCCATTCTGAAGATTTCTTCGCCCCTTCCCTTGCTTAGAAAATGTCGCCTGTCATTCCTCTCTTGGAATTATTAATCAAGAACCAGAATTTCCGTTTTATCGTTTTTAACCGTTTCCCTTTTTCGGTTGGTAAACACCCAATGAAGTCTAAGAAAATAATCTTAACCAATTTTCAACAAAATGACTTGCAAGGAAAAGACTCAAAATATTTAAGTGCAGTCAAAAAACTCTTGATTGGATCAGACATATCATATGATAGGATTAACAGAGTGTACGTAGAGTTTAACTTCTGGCGATTAGTGTTCAATTAAATCTGGTCCGTTTGAAAAAATACAGAGTTTTTCTAAAACATTTGGGAATGATGGAAAAAATCTTGAAAGTATTGTTTTCCATTGTTTGGCTGGTACACACCCAACGAAGTCCAAAAAATAATCTGAACCAATTTTCAACACAGCGGCTTGAAAGAAAACGACTATTAAAACAATTAAGTCCAGTCTAAAAACCTCTGATTGCATCAGACAGATAACATGAAAGGATTAATACAGTGCATCAAAACAATTAAGTGCAATCAAAAAAATCCTGATTGGATCAGACCGATTACATGACAGGATTAACACAGTCCACGTAGATTTAACTTCTGGTGATTAGTGTTCAGTCAAATCTGGCATGTTTGAAAAAATACACGGTTATTCTGAAACATATGGGAATGATGAAAAAAAATATTGAAAATATTTTATTCCCTTGTTTCGCTGGTAGACACCCAACGAAGTCCAAAAAATAATCTGAACCAATTTTCAACACAACACCTTGAAAGAAAAAGACTATCAAAACAATTACGTCCAGTCTAAAAACCTCTGATTGCATCAGACAGATAACATGAAAGGATTAATACAGTGCACATAGAGTTGAACTTCTGGCGATTAGTGTTCAGTCAAATCTGGCACGTTTGAAAAAATACAGGGTTATTCTCAAACACGTCGGAATGGTGGAAAAAATACTGAAATAGAAAAATAAACTTTGGACTGGCTTTAAAACAGATAAAAGGTAATAAAGTAGTTCATTTCCGATTCAATAAGTAAAAACCTTAGCAACAAAAAGTCAAATTTAAAATTAAGGAGCCAAGTGAGTCAGATGCAGACTTTTTTAACAAGAGAAATTAAAACTCAATAATCAAAAATCAATAATCAATTAAAATCATGTCTCGCCCTTGACACCTTTACACGGAAACTGCCTCAAGTTTTCAAGTTAAATTTCAGACACGATATGAAAATGTATGGCATCTATAACCTTTGGTTGTTTTTCACTCAAGCAAGCCGCATGGTGTGTAGTCAATTCAGATGGTCGGTAAAACTCCTTACAAACATATATTATAAAATCAGCAACTCCGCTGATTCAGACGTATTCCATATGGATGGTCAAACTGCAGAATGAATGAATGAATCAATGAATGAACTTTATTATCCATAAAATAAAAAAAAACACAAAGTACGGAGTATTATAAATAAACAAAAACAAAAACAATAAAGAGCACGAAAAAATTCAAACTAACAAAAGACAACATGGACTAATTAACCAGTATCAATATGGAAAAAAGGATCCAGAGGGTAGTAAACGGGAATAAAGTAGATAGTCTTTTTACATAAATCATCGCTGGAAGACCGAATGCAAGAAGGCATATGTATTAAACCAAATCAAGTTTTTTCTGTTTTGGTGCCATTTAGGAAGCCGGAGGAGGATTTTGCAATATCTGAAATTAGGCCGCATGTAGAGTATGGGGATTATTCTTACAAACTGTTACGGTTGTAATGGCTTTTGTTTGGGGATATTTTTCCGTAAGCGACGCGTAGGTTTTTCACGGCTTGATTCACTATGGATGAAAAGGTAATGGAAAGTGTTGGACCAAAACACAGACCATGTCAACTAACTAAAGAAGAACATGGCAGAATTGCCTTCCCAGCAACGAAAGGAGCGACAGCAAAAGGGCTATTAAAACAAATAAACTCGCATTTAGACGCATTAACAGACAATCCAATCTTAGATAGTTCATTGATTAATATAGTAATATTGGAAAGCAATCCACGGCGTGTCCGGGCAACAAGAAGAACGTCGTCTGCATGTGCAACAGAAGACAAACCAATATTACCGCAAGAAATGGAACTTAAATGGAATTTAAACATACTAGAAGACAATACGGCAGAAGTTGCAACCTATCTATTTCTAGCAACAGTTTTCATACCATGAAGTGGCAAAACTTTCAGACTAAGTCGAAAATCTTCTGAGAAAAAAGGAATAAAACAAGAGCTCATATGGCACTTGTGACGAGGTCGGAAGAGCTAAGAGCTCATATGGCATGAGCTCTAGCAAAACTATAAGAATCAATAGATTAATTTAAAAGAAAAATGAGAGGCTTAATGTCGGTCGGCATTTAAAATAAGAGTTCTGAGACACAAGTTCCTTTTAAATATCAAAATTCATTAAGATCCGATCACCCACTCACAAGTTAAAATACCTCATTTTTCTAATTTTTCCTCTCCCTTCAGCCTCCCCCCCCCCCCCAGATGGCTGAATCGGGGAAATCAACTTTATCAAGTCAATTTGTGCAGGTCCCTGACACGCCTACCAATTTTCATTGTCCTAGCACGTCCAGAAGTACCGAACTCGCCAAAGCACTGGACCCACCCTAGACCCCAAGCACTGCTCTACAGAAATCTGGTTCAGTTGACGAGATGACAAAACTTAAACACTAATGTCAGAAATATAAGCCCAAATTGACTACAGTATGTCACATTTAGCACAAAACAAGGGATTTTAGTTCACTGTCGACCCAGTGAACTATGAAATAATTTCAATTTTCTTTGTTATATAACTTTTAAACAAAAATTAAACCAAGTGTTAATCGTAATATAATTTTTTCGTCAAAAACAATACCTTATTTCATATCCGAAAATAGGGCATGGAGCTATATTTGAGTTTACTCTAAATCTAAAGGGTGATGTTTTCTTGTACATTGCCAAGGCACAGACAAACTAAAGCTGTATCTGAGTTTGCTCTAAATCTAAGGGTGATGTTTTCTTGTACATTGCCGAAGCACACACACACACAATTTTCGTGTCAAATGTAAAGTATTTGAAAAACAAGTACATTAAAAGTATCAAGTAATAAGTAACCCTAGAGTTTTTACTTAAGTTAAGCACAAGTAATGGAAAATTTTACTTAAGTAGTACTTCAAGTAAAAGTACTTCAAGTAAGTGACAGCACTGCTTCCAAGTAACCACCTCCCCTCAACCCCTCCCCAAGCAAGAAAAAAATTTCCCTGAAAACGTCTGTACACTTCCCAATGACCATTACTATATGTAAACACTGGTTAAAGTTTGTAACTTAAAGCCCCTCCCTCGTGGACTCTGACGGAGTAAGCCGTCCCCAAAGACGTAGTTATTAGGTGCTTTGACTATGTAGAACAAAATGTCTTTCTAAATTTTGATTCGTTGACTTAGGGGCTTAGGTGCCTTCTGATGTTTTTGGTCACTCAAAAAGTGCACTAGAACTTTTGATTTCTGTTAGACTGAGGTTTGTTGCGACATTCTAGGACCACTGGGTCAATACGATCACCAAGAAAAAAAAAAAAAAAACACGTATTCGTGATTTGTCTTCTGGCAAAATTTACGAAATTCCATATTTTCGTAGATAGGAGCTTGAAACTTCTACAGTAGGGCTCTCTGATACGCTGGATGCGATGGTTTGATTTTCGTTAAGATTCTATGACTTTTAGAGGGTTTCTTTCCCCCTATTTTCCAAAATAAGACAAATTTTTTCAGACTCATAACTTTTTATAGGTAAGACTAAATTTCACGAAACTTATACATTTAAAATCATCATACAAATCCAAAAGTTCGTTACGACGAAATGTTTTCTCACCCAGATCCACATATTTGGGCCGTGGTCTAAGACAGAAAGGGAGTTTGCTTTTTTTCAGGGAAATACTAAAAAACAATTTTTAATCATGCAAATTGTTATTTATTCAGAGATAATAATAATGCAAAAAGTAAATCAATTCAGTGTCGCTCCTTGCATCGTGTTTTCCTCGAATTTGCTTGTGTTAGTATGCAGTATGTGTCATTAGAGTTCTAAAGGCCTTTAACAGACTTGTCTGTTTATTCAGACTGAAATGATATGTCATTCAAGCTATTTGGAATAGATTTAAAACTCTTTCCTGATAAGAAAAATCGGCTGTTATACCCCCGTTTTTCCTCAAAGTCAGCAATTAACCACCGGAAAGAAAACTGCTGCATTTTCGGGATCTTTCTTCTAAATTTTATTTTACTTTATTCTTGAAAATTATCTTCCAACTAACTTAAATAATGACGAAGGCCATTAGTCCTCATTATTCTCTTTTCTGTATTTGTTCCATGTAACACGCCTTAGACATGCGTTGAAGAGTGAATCGTGTCGTTTTGACACAAGAGAGGTGTCACATTCGACTTCACTTATAAATCTCTACAGTTTCAAAAGTGGCGTGATAATCCATTGGCTAAAAGAAAAACAAATATGTGCTTTAAGTTTCTGTTGATCGTATGGAATATTCTTCTTCTAACAACAGTAAAAGCGGACCACTGGTCATATAGAACTGCATTGAGTTAGTATCAGCAGCAATAATGTATAGCTGTAGGAGCCTAATCTGAGAATTTTTTGTCTGTTTGTCAATAAAGTCTTAATTCCTTGCTCCATTTCAGTAAATTGGCTGGGATCCTCGTTTGGTACGTCTCTTTCTTTGATTACATATAAAAACTAGTTTTTTAAACTGAAAGTAAGGAGCGACATTAAAACTCAAAACGAACAGAAATTACTCCGTATATGAAATGGGTTGTCCCCTCCGCAATCCCTCGCTCTTTATGCTAAAGCTTTTAATTGTTTTAAAAAGCAGAATTGTGGTAAAGAGTCAAATAAACACGCACCCGTGATTTGTCTTCTGACAAAAAATACGAAATTCCACATTTTTGTAGATAGGAGTTTGAAAATTTTGCTATAGGGTTCTCTGATACGCCGAATGCGATGATGAGATTTTCGTTAAGATTCTGTGACTTTTAGGTGGCGTTTTCCCCTATTTTCTAAAATAAGACAAATTTTCTCAGGCTCGTAACTTTTGATGACAAAGACTAAATTTGATGAAACTTATATATTTAAAATCAGCATGTAAATCCGATACTTTTGATGTATATTTTAGCATAAAAATTCCGCTTTTTAGAGTTTCGTTTGCTATTGAGCCGGGTCGCTCCTTACTACTGTTAGTTACCACGAACTGTTTGACAAATCCAATTTTGATAAATGGAGCAGTTAAGGACCCAAGGCTAGCGTATAGGAAAATTTCACCGTATAAAAGTAGACGTAACCGAAAGGGTCTTGTAGTTTCTGGTGCTTATGACTCTTCTAAAAAGTTAAGAAAATTTGTCAGTGTTACATTACGGAGATACAAATATGTAACATAAATATATTTTAGCCGAGCTCAGCTCGTAAGTTGGGTATATATAATAGGAATTTTTTTTTATATATGTATTTATACAAATATTAATAGAGTATGTACCCCAACACCCTAATGTACAAATATATACCCAGAAGTGCATTCTGAATCTAAATATACCCTTCATTGGTAATCACAGATGAGCTTTACCCTCGCCCCAGAATGCGCAAATATACAGCCTGATTCAGAAATGTTTAGGGTTGGGGGTAAAGCTCATTTGCGATGCAAATAAAGGCTATATTTAGAATCATAGTGCAGTTCTGGGCATATAGTTGAGGGGTGGGGAATATATTCTATTGTTTTCTTAACATGTCTCCTTATGTGATGGACAGCTCATACATCTATATCGCATAGTGAAGATATTTACCAAAATGGCTGTTTTCTTTAATATTTAGTTTCACTGGCAAATATGTTCCTCTTTTATTTTGCTGATATTTAATTTCCATTCAGTGGCAATAACCCAGGTAAACTAATTTGCCACAGGAGCGGAATTCACTTTTGGTTTTTGATAGAGTTATTTATCTACGATTGACTTATCAAGCAGTTCTTGGTAACGAACAGTAGTAAGGAGCGACCCGGCTCGATTGTAACCGAAACTCTAAAAAATGGAATTTTGATAGCAATGGATACATAAAAAGAATTGTATTTTAATGCTGATTTCAAATACATAAGTTTCATTAAGTTTAGTCAAGCCCATCAAAAGTTAAGAGCCTGAGAATATTTACCTTATTTTAGAAAATAGGGGAAACACCCACTACAGGTCATATAGTGTTAACGAAAATCTCATCATCAGACTCAGCGTATCAGAGAACCCTATTCTACAGTAGAACCCTACTGTAGAAGCTTCAAGCTCCTATCTACAAAAATGTGGAATTTTGTATTTTTTACCAGAAGGCAGATCACGGATGCGTGTTTATTTGTTTTTTATTTTTTCTTTTCCTCAGGGGTGATCTTATCGACCCAGTGGTCCTAGAATGTCGCAAGAGGGCTCATTCGAACGAAAATTAAAATTTTTAGCGCCCATTTTAAGTGACCAAAAACATTGGAGGGCACCTAGGCCCCCTCCCACGCTAATTTTTTTCCAAATTCATCGGATCAAAATTTCGATATATCCATTTTGTTCAGCATAGTCGAAAAACTTAATAACTATGTCTTTTTGGACGACATAATCTCCAACAGTACCCGAGGGAGGGGCTGCAAGTTACAAACTGACAATTGTTTACACATAGTAATGGTTATTGGGTAGTGTACAGACGTTTTCGGAGGAATGTCGCATGGGAGGGAGACAGAGTCAGGGGTTACGTGGGAGAATCTTTCTATGGAGGAATTTATCATGAGGGATGAGAATTTCCATGAAGAGGCTGCAGGATTTTCTAGCATTATTTAAAAAAAACAATGAGAAAATAAATAAATAAAAGTTTTTTCAACTGGAAGTAGGGAGCAGCATTGAAACAAAACGAACAGAAATTATTACGTAAATAAGGGGGTTTGTCTCCTCCAAAATACATCGCTCTTTACGCTAAAGTATTTTTAGTAATTTCGACGAGGGGGTGAACCTCCCTAATATACGTAATAAAAACATGCAAATATAGAAGTTCGTTACATAAGTTAATTCATAAGTTACGTATATTTATTACAAATAAAACGTTCATAAAAAAAAGTTCCAGTTGAATTTTTAAGTAGCCAAAAATTGGAGGGCAACTAGGCCTCCTCCCCCACCCTTTTTTTAATCAAAATCGTCTGATCAAAACTATGAGAAAGCTTTTTAACAGGAAAAAAAATTAATATGCAAATTTCGTGTTAATTATTCATTTGCGCTGAGACAAAATAAAAACAAGCGTTAATTCAAAAACGTTCAGAAATTAAATATAGAAAAACATATTTTTTTTTTACTGGAAGTAAGAAGAGACATTAAAACTTCAAACGAACAGAAACTATTCCGTATATGAATGGGGTTGTCTCCTTCTCAACGCCTCACTCTTTACGTTAGAGCTTTTTATTGTTTTAAAAAGTAGAGTTGTGACAAAGAGTTGAACTTTAGCGTAAAGAGCGGGACGTTGAGAAGGGGACAGTTCCTTTCATATACGTAATAATGATCAGAAATAATGAATCTGAAATAATGTATGTGTCATACACTTCTCGGTATCACATTCTTTAAGCTAATGGTTGACTTTTGTTCCAATTATTTAAGAATTACTCCTGGTACACAAGGACCTTTTAATCAAAATAACAAGCTTTTTACAAATTCAAACATAAAAAAACAAACATAAAATATTATGTGTATAAGGGGGTTCGTCTCCTCCAAAATACCTTGCTCTTTAAGCTAAAGTGTTTTTAGTAATTTCAACTATTTATTTATGTATCACATTCTTTACAAATTCAAACATAAAAAAACGAACATAAAATATTATGTATATAAGGGGGTTCGTCTCCTCCAAAATACCTTGCTCTTTGAGCTAAAGTGTTTTTAGTAATTTCAACTATTTATTCTCGGCCTTTGTGATTCAAGGGTCATTCTTAAAGAATTGGGAGAAAATTCAAGATTTAGCCTAAAGGGCGAGGTATGGACGAGGGGGCAAACCCCCTCATATATGTAATAAAAATACACAAATATAGAAGTTCGTTACGAAAGTTAATTCGTAAGGTACTTATGTTTATTACTAACAAACAACGTTCGTACAAAAATAAAAAAATCTAGTCGCATTTTTACGTAGCCAAAACATTTTACGTAACCCTTTTCTTATCAAAATCATCCGATCATAACTATAAGAAAGCCATTTAGCAAAAAGAAAAATAAATAATATGCAAATTTCGTTTTAATTATTCATGTGCAGTGAGCCAAAATCAAAACATGTATTAATTCAAAAACGTTCAGAAATTAAATATAAAAAAAAGTTTTTTTAACTGCAAGTAAGGAGCGACATTAAAACCTAAAACGAACAAAAGTTACTCCATATATGAAATAGGTTGTCTCCTCCTTATCTCCTCCCTCTTTACGCTAAAGTTTTTTTTATCTTTTTTTAAAATTAGAGTTGTGACTGAGTCAAACTTAAGCGCTAACATCTACCGTTTTGTTACCATTAGTTATACGCTGTAGTTGTCGATTTATCAACAATTAGTCATCATTTTAAGTATGTCTCAGCTTGGATACTGATGAAATGTATACGAAAGGGGCTGCTCCCTCCTCAACGCTAAAGTTTGACTCTTACTCTCAAATCAACTTTTTAAAACAGTAAAAAACATTAGTTTAAAGAGTGGGGCGTTGAGGAGGGAACAGCCAATTTCATATACGGAATAATTTCTGTTGGTTTTAAGTTTTAATGTTGTTTTTTACTTTCAGTTAAAAAAAACTATTTTTTTATTTAATTTCTGAAAGTGTTTGAATTAATGCATGTTTTGAATTTGGCTCTCCGCACATGAATAATTGAAACAAAATGTGCATATTGATATATTTTTTTTAAGGCTTTCTCATAGTTTTGATTGGATGATTTTGAGAAAAAAGGAGTGAGGGAGGAGGTCTAGTTACCCTCCAATTTTTCGGTTGCTTGAAAAGGCAAATATAACTTTTAAAATTTACAAACGTTTTTATTTGTAAAAAAAAATACATAACTTACGAATTAACTTACATAACGAACTTTTATATTCGTATGTTTTTACTACGTGTATGAAGGGGTTCGCCCCCTGGTCAATACCTCATTCTTTACAGTAAAGCTTAAATTTTGTCCCAATTCCTGAAGAATGACCCCTGAATCACAAAGGTCGTAGAATAAATAGTTGAAATTACTAAAAATGCTTTAGAGTAAAGAGCGAGGTATTATTGGGAGATGACCCCTCATGTGTGTAATAATTACTATTCGTTTTAAGTTTTAATGCTGCTCCTTACTTCCAGTTGAAAAAACTTTTTCATAATTATTTTTTCAATTTTTTTAAATGCTAAAAAATCCTGCACCCCCTTAATGGAAATTCTCTTCCCCCATGATAAATTCCTCCATGGAAAGTTCCCCCACATAACCCTACCCCTTCAACCCCTCCCCAAGCAAGAAAATCCCCCTGGAAACGTCTGTACACTTCCAAATGACCATTACTATATGTAAACACTGGTCAAAGTTTCTAACTATCAGCCCCTCCCACGGGGACTGTGGGGGAGTAATTTATCCCCAAAGAAATAGTAATTAGGTTTTTCGATTATGGTGATTAAAATGGCTATCTCAGAATTTTGATCCGGTGACTTTGGAAAAAAATGAGCGTAGGAGGGGGCCTAGGTGCCCTCTGATTTTTTGTCACTTAAAAAGGGCACTAGAACTTTTAATTTCCGGTAGAACGAGCCCCCTCACGACATTCTAGGACCACTGGTTCGATACGATGACCCTGGAAAAAACAAACAAAAAAACAACAAATAAACACGCATCCGTGACCTGACTTGTGGCAAAAAATACAAAATTCCACATTTTCGTAGATAGGAGCTTGAAACTTCTAATGTTAGGTTCTTTGATACCCTGAATGTGATGTTGTGATTTTCGTTATGATATTCTATCACTTCTGAGGGGTATTTTCCACTATTTTATAAAATAAGGCAAATTTCCTCAGGCTCGTAACTTTTGATGTGTACCATTAAACTTGATGAAACTTATATATTTAAAATCAGCGTTAAAATGCGGATCTTTTGAAGTAACTATTAATATCAAAATTCCATTTTTTAAAGTTTTGGTTACTATTGAGCCGGGTCGCTCCTTACTACAGTTCGTTACCACAAACTGTTTGATTAAAGTTCTGCTTTATGCCATGAAATAAAAAAAACAAGGTTTATTTAAACTGAAAGTAAGGAAAAATATTAAAGATTAAAACAAACGGAAATTGTTCTGTATATGAAAGTGGCTTAACGCCCTGCTTTTACGGTAAAGTTAAATTTTTTTCGAAACTACACTTTTTAAGGCAATAAAAAACTTCAGCGTAGAGATCAGGCGTTGAAGAAGGTACAGCCCCTTTCATATACGGAATGATTTCTGTTCATTTTAAGTTTTTATGTCGTTCCTTATTTCAGTTAAAATAGCTTGTTTTTTATTTAATAAAATAAAAGAACAAGAAATAGCACTTGAAAAATAAAATAAAATAACCTCTCCGTTATTAACCGGTGTTTAGAGGGGTGGGGATCACCTTTCCCTTGCTGCTCTATGTTGCCTAGCTTGAGCTCAAGCTGATTCATGTGTTTTGCAACAAATCAATCATATGCATGCATGTTTTTAGATGTTTTCCAATCAGTCCAAATTTAGGATAAAACTCAACATACTGCATGATAGATTTCAGAAACCATTGTTTCAACTGGAAACTTGGCATGAAAATTAGCTGCAGTCTGCAAAGTCAATTTTTTTTTAGCTTTTCGTTAATTTTTATCTCGATTTCTTTAGCTTGGTTTTGTCTTGTAGCTGCACGTTCATTCTATGTAGCCACTACTAGCTTATGGAGATAAGCAGTGGGATCTGAGAGTGGGCTATCTGTTACCGAATCTGCCTTTTTTTAGAAACTGTTGGTAAACATCAGGATGATTTTTTAGCTCTGCAAACGCATCATTAAAACCCTTAATTTTGATGCATCCTTCTCATTGCTATCAAACTAAGTAGGCTAAACTCGCGACTGATAGAACTTGAAAGTTTACTGTCTCCATTATTTGTCTTTATCAAACAGTTCGTGGTAACGAACTGTAGTAAGGAGCGATCCGGCTCAATAGTAACCAAAACTCTAAAAAATTGAATTTTGATATCAATAGCTACATCAAAAGAATCAAATTTTAATGCTGATTTTAAATATATATGTTTCATCAAGTTTAGTCTAACCCATCAAAAGTTACGAGCCTGAGAAAATTTGCCTTATTTAGGAAAATAGGAGGAAACACCCCCTAAAAGTCGTAGGATCTTAACGAAAATGACACCATCAGATTCGGCGTCTCAGAGAACCCTACTGTAGAAGTTTCAAGCTCCTATCTACAAAAATGTGGAATTTTGTATTTTTTGCCAGAAGACAAATCACGGGTGCGTGTTTATTTGTTTGTTTGGTTTTTTTTTTTTTCCCAGGGGTCATCGTATCGACCAAGTGGTCCTAGAATGTCGCAAGAGGGCTCATTCTAACGGAAATGAAAAGTTCTAGTGCCCTTTTTAAGTGACCAAAAAAATTGGAGGGCATCTAGGCCCCCTCCAACGCTCATTTTTTTTCCTAAAGTCAACGGATCAAAATGTTGAGATAGCCATTTTGTTCAACATAGTCGAAAACCATAAAAACTATGTCTTTGGGATGACTTACTCCCCCACAGACCCTGGGGGAGGGGCTACAAGTTACAAAATTTGACCAGTGCTTACATACAGTAATGGTTATTGGGAAGTGTGTAGGCGTTTTCAGTAGGATTTTTTTGTTGGGAGGAGGGGTTGAGAATAGGGGGATAGGCTGGGGGAGCTTTCCATTGAGGAATTTGTCATGGTAGAAGAAAATTTCCATGAAGGGAGTGCAGGATTTACTAGCATTATTAAAAAAAAAACAATGAAAAAAGAAATATGAAAAAGTTTTTTTCAGCTGGAAGTAAAGAGCAGCATTAAAACTTAAAACGAACAGAAATTATTGCCCATATGAGGAGCTCACCTCCTCCTAATACTCCGCTCTTTATGCTAAAGTATTTTTAGTAATTTCAACTATTTATTTTACGGCTTTGGTGATTCAGGGCTCATTCTTAATGAATTGGGACAAAATCTAAGCTTTAGTGTAAAGAGCGAGGTACTGACGAGGGGGCGAACCCCCTCATATATGTAATAAAAACATGAGAATACAAAACTTCTTTACGTAAGCTAATTTATAAGTTACGTATATCTTTTACTAAAAAAAAGATTCATAAAAAATTAAAAGTTCTAGTTGCCTTTATCTTAATTAACCAAAAAATCGGAGGGCAACTAGGCTTCCTCCCCCGCTCTTTTTTCTCAAAATTATGAGAAAGTCATTCAGCAAAAAAAATAATAAATATCCAAATTTCGTTTTAATTATTCCTCTGCGGAGAGCCAAAATCAAAACATGCATTGATTGAAAAACGTTCAGAAATTAAATAAAAAAAAAACAAGTTTTTTTAACTGAAAGTAAGGAGCAAAATTAAAACTTGAAACGAACAGAAATTACTTCGTATATGAAAGGGGCTGCTTCCTCACCAACATCCCGCTCTTTACGCTAAAGTTTTTTATTGTTTTAAAAAGAAGAGTTGAAAGAAAGAGTCAAACTTTAGCGTCAAGAGCGGGATGTTGGTGAGGAAGCAGCCCCTTTCATATACGAAGTAATTTCTGTTCGTTTCAAGTTTTAATTTTGCTCCTTACTTTCAGTTAAAAAAAAACTTGTTTTTTTTTATTTAATTCCTTCTAGGATCCAAACCGGCCAAAGGGGATAACCCGTATATTTTTGCGAGGAACAAAGCCCCGATTTTAGCATTAGCCGGATCCATGAAGGCAACGATAAATAAAAATTTCCGTCAAATTAGAACTTGATTAGCATCAGATAGAGAAAAAAAAGTACTTATCTTAATGTGGGCTGGCCTACGTATGGCAGTGGCAATCACCTTATTGGTCAGTAGCCCGATGGACTTTGGAAACCTGCTGATTGTTAACTATTCTACTCTGACATTTAGAGCACCATCCACAAGTAATGTCCAATTTCTTCCTCACACCACACTTGGCTATTGTATCCAATTTCCACAATTTAAAACGCCATAAACTCAAAAATGTGATTGCATAAAAAATTCAAGCATCAGATTGCACAACTTCTGTAATCATTGAAATTTAGTAATACCGTTACTAAATAATAAGTAATATCGTAACATTTTGTAAATGTGTTTTGGCCCATGTTCTAAATTTTGTGTGTAAAAGTGGAAGTGTGCTATCTTTTAAAATTGACCAACATTACTGTTTTAGGATTTTGTGGAATTTTGACCAACAGTTCAGGAACAATAGAATCACCACCATACCCTTACGATTTTCCATCTCTTCCTACTTCTTGTCGCTGGATCATTAAAGGGGAGCCTGGAAGTGGTATTAGATTGACATTCCAGAGATTTTCTTTGGCAAAAATTAACAGATGCGAGTATGAATATGTTGAAGTCTTTGGCAACAGAAGTCTGTTGATAACTGGGAAGTTTGGAAGGTTTGTTAACAATACTGTATTCTTTTCTTTATATATGATTATGGGTTTTTGTATTTCCATTGAACTATTGGATTATATGATTTCTTTTGACATAGGATTTTCTGTTTGGAAGGCTTTAGAAGGGTGTTTCTGCTGTTCTGGTTGTTGCTCACAATTGTTGACAACAGATTTCTTTTGATCAATAGAAAAGGAATGATCGATTACAAGAATGCTTATAATGATGATCTAATATTTTAAGAACTACTGTTAACCGAAGATTATATCGAAGAAATACAAAAAAAAAAGAAAAAAGAACTGAACATACAATGAAAAAGATGCACTGAAATTATCATTGGCAAAACATGCCGTCTCTTCACTTGTCACTTTTATTAATAATGTGTCATGAATGCTCAACCACTGTTTGATTGGGCTCATAATCCCAAACCTTTTGTGATAGTGGCTTCGGTGCTGCTTATGAACCTTAATTTTTTTTTTGTTAACCAGAAGCCGAATAAATATGCTATGAAACTTGAAGACAGAGCCCTCACCTGAAAACAAAACTATAAATATAAAATAGAACAACAATATTCTTGATTTTCAGTATGGGTTTCCAGTTTTCAATTTTTAATCAGACCATCTCATGTACTGTAAAATTAAGGCATCCAATTCTTTTATTACTGTAGTCTGATTTTGTGATTCCTTTAGTTTGAGTCTATTGCACAACTACATGCAAGTATACTCAAGCAACAGTAGTTATGAGTGTCAGCATTTATTTCCATATTGAAGCAATTTCATTTATTAAAAAATAATTACTTTTTAAATTATTTTATTAATTCTGTTACTCTTATTATTTCTAATGTTCAATGTTCATTTTCAATTTTCTTATTTTATAGTTGGTCTCTGGATTCCTGTGTTCTAAGCTTCAACAGAAGCATGAAATGACCGATTTTTCTAATTATTATTAAAGAAAGAAAAGACAACAAGGATTAGTAAATTTATGCGATAACTAAGTTTTTTCATTACTTCTTTGCATTCTTTTACTTTATCTTTACTTCCTTTTTTTACTCTTCTTGCTTACACTACTGCCTAATACATTTTTTATTGCTTGTAACTGTTATTTTAGTTCGAGTTATTTTAGTATTTTACAGTCCGAGCTAGACTATATTCATGCTTGTCAATAAAATCAAGATTACTCATAACTAAAGCGTCAACAATTTATCTTGTAATTATAGAGTAAGTAGTAAATGTTTAAACATTATTTTTATGATTGACCAATCAAAGTGAAGACTTGAGGGAGATTTTTTTGAAATTATAGATGATAAAACCTTCAAATAGGGTATTTTTATCTGGTTACTGAACCTGACAAGTGTCAGACATAGACTTGAGGGAAGTTTGTTCGGGATAAATTAGTGTTAATATATGCTTCTCAGACCTAGTCTTTTTTTTCATTACAATCTTTGTGGCTTCATCAACAATGAGGACATTCCGCTTGTCTAGGTCACTCCCTCATTTTATTTTATTTTCAGCTTTAATATATTTGTCATACCTTTACTTGACTCTTTGATGCGATTGACTTATAGAAATTACTTTTACTTCGAGCTTGTGGCAGGTGGCGACGGATTATTGGGCGAAGCTCATTTTTAAGTGTTCCTGACGGCGCATACCCTATTGAAGATAATCCTGCCGGGCTGTATATTGACGGCTCGCCCTTAAGGAATTGCTCTTTCAGGAATGAGAATGTAGAGTTTCTACGATGGAGATAAATGCATAAATTTATAAGAACCCAATATATTTTTCACCTTGGATCGACTGCAGAGGCTCGGCATCAGGGTCTGTTAAAGTTTGTACACTAGCTGTTGGATTTTGAGCACGTTTCAACGTACTAAAATATGATATGGCTGTTTGTTGGACCTTCAAAAAAAGGATATGTTTATCTGCGACTGGTCTAATAAACAACGTGAAAAGAAGCAAAATAGACGCATCAGAGGGAAAGGCTTTTGCATCTTAGGATAACTTCTAGCCTCCAGAAGCAGGAAGATCTCACACTGCTGAGATGTTCAGTTTATCTGAGATCTTAGGAAAAGTGGATTCCAAGAAAGCGTAGTGCATTTGGTCTTTTATTACCTCTCCTTTAAAGAAAAAATCAGAACAAGCCCTTGCCTTTTGCTCCTTCAAAATGGAAAGCTCATTTGTTTCTTATGCATCAAAGCTGACAAGCCATGTATCCAAATCACCCAAAAATTTTTTGCCATTTTTGACAGTCAATGCCATTTTAATTTTCGGCTTCATAAGTAAATGTTTGATGAGAACAAGGATCATTTATTAATTTCTGCGTTTTTTGACAAGTGACGGTAATGTGACTTGAAGATTAAGCGAAGAATTTATCTTTCCTTCCAAGAATTGGATTGAAATTGATTAGTACTCGCCTCTTTGTTCAATTAAAGAAAACAATTTTTTCATTAATTTTAGGTTTTGTGGGGAAACTGCACCTTCGGTTATAACAACAGTGGATAATGTTATAACAGTTGTGTTTAAAGCCGATTATCAAATTGCTAATAAAGGATTTACTGCTGTCTACAGTATTCTGAATACCACTCACGGTAATATTTTTTTTATTATTAAAAAATTATATTTTATGATATAAGTAACTCTAACTAACTGATAAGTAACTGATATAAGGACACGCAATTTGGCTTAGTGCTAATATGTTGCTTGCTAGTTAAAAATTTACATAGCTCGAAGATATTTTTCAATTTTTACTCACAATTCTAAAAATAAATTGAAAACCAAGTATTAGTATTTGAAAAAGAAATGTTTTTGTAGTTATAGATGTCCTGGCTAGGTATGTCATTGACAAAAAAGTATGAAGTAGAGAAATATGAAAAGTAGGAAGGTGATAGCTAAGATGTGTCATCTTGGCAACTGATGACACAGAACGTGTGTGCTTGCTCATGGCAAACTTGCGGTTGAATTAGTTTCGATCACTGTGTTTTGAGGCGACTAAAGTGATTTAATGATGTTACTTGTGTAAAATTAAGTTAGGTACAAATATGATTTTGTTGCTTCCTTATTTTTCCTTTTTATTTATTTTGTTTCCTTTTGTTTTCTTTGTTATTGCTCCGTCCTTTATCTTGCTATTAAATAAAAAACAAGTTTTTTTTTAAATGCAAGTAAGGAGCGACATTAAAACTTAAAACGAACAGAAATTATTCCGAATATTAAAGGGGTTGTTCCCTCCCTAACGCCTCGCTCTTTACACTAAAGTTTTTTTTATTGTTTTGAAAAGAAGAGTTGTGAAAATTCTTCTAAAACACTTTTTTTTTATTACAAACGTTTTGTTAAATAAACATACGTATTTGTGTAATAAACATACGTAGCCTACGAATTAACTTGCGTGACGAACTTCTATATTTGTATATTTTATTACGTATATGAGGGGGTTTTCCCCCTCGTCAATACCTTGCTCTTTACAATAAAGCTTAAATTCTATCCCAAATCTTTAAGAATGACCCCTGAATCACAAAGGCCGTAGAATAAATTGTTGAAATTAATAAAAATACTTTAGCGTAAAGAGAAGGGCATTGTGGAGGAGACGAATCCTCTTATATACGTGACATTTTATGCTCGTTTTAAGTTTTAATGCTACTCATTACTTCTAGGTGAAAATTTTTTATATGTATTTTCTCATTGTTTTTTTTGATGGGGCAAAGGAGAAAATCCTTTGCCCCATCATGAAAATTCTCTTTCCTCATGATAAGTTCCTCCATGGAAAGATCCTACCGTATAACCCCCTCCAACCAGCCCACCCCCACCCCAACGTGAAAAAGTTCCCCTGAAAACGTCGGTAAACTTCATAATAACCATTACTATCTGTAAACAATGGCCAAACTTTGCAACTTGCAGCCCCTTCCCCGGGGGCTGTGAGGGATTGATGGTGTGATTTTTGTTAAGATTCTATGATTTTTAGGGGTGTTTCCCCTATTTTCTAAAATAAGGCAAATTTTTTTAAGGCTCGTAACTTTTGACTGAAGTTGATTAAACTTATATATTGAAAATCAGCAATAAATTACAATTCTTTTGATGTAACTAATGGTATCAAAACTCCGTTACGAAACAGTTCGTTACCATGAACTGTTTGATATCATGAATCTGTTCATCCTAAAATATTAAGAAAAAAGCCAAACTCATCTAAACTTTAATAAATGGTTCGTATAAGTGTGCACTAATTATCCTAAATGACTAATAATCCTAGTGTAACTATAATAACTAATAGAATAATTATAGTATAACTAATAATTAGTAGTGTACTAGTATACTGGTATTATAATAGTATAATACTATAACTAATAACTAATAGTATTACTGCAATAACTAATATTATAACTAACTAACTAATAAGGGAAATTGTCTACAAAAGAAGGCCAATAATTATGTATATTTTTTTATTTAGCCGGTATAGATGTGTCGATTCCTTAGGATGAAACAAATGTACGCATCCGTGATCTTTCTTCTGGCAAAAATGCAAAATTCCACATTTTTATATATAGCAGCTTGAAACCACTATATTATGGTTCTCTGATACTCTGAATCTGATGATGTGATTTTCATTAAGGTTTTCTGACTTTTAGGGTTTTTTTCCCCTTTTTTCGAAAATAAGACAATATTTTCTCAGGCTTTTAACTTTTGATGATTAGGACTAAACTTGATGAAACTTATGTATTTAAAATTGGCATAAAAATTCGTTCTTTTGCAGTATATATTGACATCAAAATTTCGTTTTTAAAAGTTTCGATTACTATTGAGCCGGGTCGCTCCTTATTACAGTTCGTTGCCACGAATTGTTTGATAAAAAAGGCAAGGAAATCATTAATGCATTTACGAATTTATTTAAAAATAGAAAACCTAAAAAATTAAAAACAGATAAAGGTAACAAATTTTTTATAAAAAATGTTCGAGTATTTTTTAAAAGTAATAAAATTCATTAGTTCTCATCTGAAAGTGAATAGAAAGCTCAAATTGTTGAACAGTTTAATAGAACAATCAAAGATAAATGATGGAGATATTTTACTAATAGCAGCACAAAAAGTTGGACAAATGTATTACCCTCTTTCGTTGACAATTAATTCAATTCTTATCACCGATGGATCAAAATAACATCAATAGAAGAGAATAAAATAGAAATAAATACAAGCTGTGTAAACTCATTATTGGTGGTTTTTACAAAAATTGACAAAAGGCTAGGTTACCATCTATCCCTATTTCTACCGACCTTGGTGTTTAAATCTCCTAGTAAAAACATTATATTTCAGCCTGGGACCCTGTATATTTCCTCCTGTAAGTGCAAGTAAAATTCATCTGAGTCACTAGTATCTCCGTCAGTTGGTTCTACAGGGACATATACCACTATAAGTGAACCCTGAACTTTTTTAGTATTAAAATGAGCGATTAGAATTCTATTACTATTATCTTCCCAGCCTAGACAAGACTTACCAGCTTCTTTATTCATCATCTGCCCTACTCCCTGTCTATGTACCCTGTCCTTACTTCTATTTCACCTAATTTCTTGCTTCCTACGCCCTGGGATGTAAATTCTTGAAATTCTTAATAAGTGCAGTTTGAATCCTTTGAATCTGTCAGTCAAAATGTCGATATGATAGTCATTTTGTATGGTCGTAATATTTCAAGTTCCAATTTTCATGTTCTTTAAATCATTGAAATTATTTTTGCCTCAGAAAAAGCAATAATCCCTGATACCAGTGCAAGACAGGGATCACATATCCTCTCAACTGTACACCGGAGCGCTTAAGCCGGATTAGAACAGGGAAAAAAGAAGTCACTGGGACCGCCAGTATGAAGAATGGAGGCTTTGTGCAATCCTTCGCCCATCTTGGCCAAAACATGTTTTCAGCACTTGACGATACTCTTCTATCAACAAGAGTCAAAATCAGCCACAGAAAGTATCAAACCTACTACTTCCGACTCATTATGTATTCATACCTACAAATATTATGCTACTACAGAGAGGTAGCTCATAGTATATAAATTAGCTATGAGGATTTTCAGCCCCAAAGCGCCCGTCGCATCAGACCAGGCCCAGAACAATTATCTATTGATCATAACCGCATGCAAATGTTGTGTCGTTAACAAAGCTATAATTTCATCTAAGGGCGGCACTCTTTAAGCGGAAATAGAGTTGATCATAAGGTCTCCAGTCTTTCAGGTACCTCGAAAGGGTCGAGGCAGCCCTTTTCTGAGGCTGTTGTTCATAGATCTGGATCTTAAGCCCTGCTGCAGTTGTCTTCCTGTAGAGGATCCTCCCACGGTGATGTTCTGTGTCACCATACAATTTAACCTATTACTGGGAGAAGGTTTGTAACTCATGGAACATATAAACACGCTGGTGGGCCATGTTGAGTGCACATTTGATGGGCCTTCTTCATCCTCCACCTCTATTTATGGGCCTGGGTGAGCGTGCCCTAGTTTCTATTATGGACCCCAAAGGACAGGCTCCCCCTTGGTCCTTGCCTCCGGAGGTATCCTACGTACAAAACAGTTAAAATAAGCCCGTCAGTTTGACAAAAATACACTATCTGCCTTATAATATGAGTTTTAGTTCTCCCCAATAAATTTCCCGAGAAAATTGAGGCGAGATTTGAATTATATTTTCTTATATTTGCAAGAAGCAGAGACACAAATACAAACATCATAAATACGAATTTCAGCAACAAAAGAACTGAAATAAAAATGTGGGAAAGATCGGCACCCGTAAATCTACATGTTCATGCTAGTTCTAATTCTTCCCATTTAGTTTTGCTTAGGCAGTTATATATAATATTTATTAATATATTTTCTTACACTGACAAGAGCAGAGGATACAGAGAAGAAATTTAAATATGAAATTTCACAAAAACTGTAAAGTGTGCGTCAGATCGACACATCTCTACTACCTAAGCTATAATACGTGTTCTAATTCTTCCCTATTAAGTTTTCTCAGTCAATTTTAAGCAATATTTTTGTTACTTTTTCTTGCATTACCAAGAACCAAAAGGTCTGCGTGTAACTTTACCCCCGTTTAAATGTAGCTTCGTGCATCTCAACCCCAACCAAATGAACCCCTATTTAACACAACCCAACCCAAGACCGAAGAATAAGTTTGAACTAGCGTTGATTAGAAGTTCAAAATTTCGCTTTTCGTTTCGTTTGCAATTTCTAACTTACAATACCCATTTGGGTAACCCCAGAACCAAAATCATGGTCCAGTATTGTTTTTTTGGCTTTATTGCAAACTATGAGCTTTACAGTTAGATCTCGAGTAAGAATTGGCCAAGGGGCACATGATAACTCAGATTTAATAGCTGGATCTCTAAGCTGTTTCAGCTTGACTTTTGAAGTTACGTAAAAGTATTTTATTTGAGTCACTCCGTATAAAATCAACCTGAAAATGACCCCCAGTGTTACATATTCTGAAAAGAACCTGGTAGGTTTTTTTTTCAATCCTGGATATAACGAACAATAAGAATTTTCTGGTCACTTTCTGTAGCAAGGCTTTACAGTTATCAATAATCTCGACGATTTTCACCTATTTATATAAAGGAAAACAAATACTAAAGTTGTCTCACTTTTGTTTGAAAATAATCTTTATTTTTCATATTTACAAATTAATTTAAATAAAAGTTTTGATTGTTTTAAGCATCTACATTTAGTATAAGAAAATAGTTTGAATTTCTAGACACTTCCAGAATAATAAGATAACCGTGCTCGCAACTTAATTTATATTTCCCCCAAAAATTTTCATTTTATGCTAATGCTATTACCACAAAACATATGGTTTCTTTAGATCAAATTGACCACTAGGGTCTATTGTAAACTGTTATAAGATAATGTAGCCGGGACCAATATGCATTCACGGTAGATATATATTTTTCTTTGTTTTAGCTTCAATTAGACGATTAAAAGAGGATTGCGTTGCAAGAAGGTTGAGTTGCGTGAGGGCTCATTTGAATGTGGTTGAGCTGCACGACGGCTCGGTCAAACAGGGGTTGAGTAACATGGGGTGCCCCGGTGGAGTGCCCACCGGGAAACTCGTGAAAAACTTGAAGTCGAGGGGTTGGATAGGGTACGCTCTGATTCCAGTCGAACTTGATGGACGGGAACTTGAGTTTATGATGGGCTCATCTACTTTGTTGTACTGCCTACTCATAGCAAGTGCCATATGAGCTCGTAGCTCTTGCTTTGGTTCGTTCAGTATGATTGGTCAGTATATGATTTGGCAGAATTACTTACAGTCAGTTTGAAAAACGAAGCCAATCACCGTTGCATCTTTATTTCTTCTTCTTTCCTTTGGGCTTTTATTTTCTTTTTTTGCACCACTCGCACTGGATGAACTCGTGTTACAATAATCCGATTTGAACTTGAACACAACTCAGCACTGTTTCACAGTTCTTTATTTGATAAAGGGTAACAAGAATTAAATTAAAAACTGGAAAGACACCCTGGTCTTGATATCCTCTTTTTCAGATGTTAGCCTATACATAAATGTAATACCTGACAAGATTCATTAATCACTGGAGACACTTCAATGTCTCCGAGCCCAGAAAGGACTTTACAAACCCCTGTCAAAAGGGTGACCATAATTTAATTTGGAAGATCGGCAAAAAACAGGATACTTTCTTGAAATGCAATGATTGTCGAGTATCTTGAATTTTCTATTTAGTAATAATTCACGGTAAAAATACTGTAAAAAAGTAGAACAACTATATGACATCATCTAACAGGTGCTATTATAGAATTTTTCGTTCTTCTTTGACGAAATATGAAACTCAAATCTCAGGGTCATTCCAAACAATGGGAATCTTATTTCTGGTTATTCCGTCACTTCTAAGAAGTTTTTTGTTAAATGGTTAATTATAGGACCTATTTTAACCGAATTGCGTAGGCTGTTATCTCAGGTTAGAAATATGAAAGTTTTAATCCCTGACTCCAATTTGAAAATTTGAATACTGTTCTTTATCACTATTTGCATAGATCAAACCATTTAGCGTGTCGCCTAGCTATGTGGCATCACTTAGCAATTATAATGGTAACGAAGAGTAGGAAATGAGGTTTAAGATTCAATCACATATGCGTAACAGATTAAACATTAAATACTAGTACGTTTAGGTGTATAAAAAGAAACATACAACAGCGAAACAGAAACGCATAGAAGACATTCAAAATGATGGTTTTAATTATAGGTAATAAGACATTAACTAATCACCACTTCTTTTTAAAACTAGTACTTTAATAAACAGTGTAAAATTTGACGAAATCGCAAAAAATTGTAATCATAATTTCACTTTTCTTAACATTTTAGCGTATTTTTCCACTTTTTAAAGCTCGATGTATTTTATTAGAGAAAGTCTATTTTCCTCTTTCTAGTCCCGCCACATCTATTTACTACACGATCAGGGTCTACCTCAATATTCCGGAGTCCTGTCAGCCTAGAGTCCTTTTAGTTTTAAGCTCTTCGTCAATATTTCCTCTTCTATTCATCCTAAAATAATCAAATAAAGACCAAAATCGTCAGAAAAATATGAACTTCAATAAAGATACATGTAGGTATGCACTTCAAACTAAGCATATGAGTCAAAACCTTAGAAACAAATAATTATGTGTTTGTTATTTTTATAGTTGAGAGGTATAAATTAGCGATTTAAATTCTTAGGACTTCAAGCTCTGGTAGATTTCTAATTAAAAGTATTTTTAAATCTTGAAATTCTCAGAAAATCAATTAAATTTAAAAAATCTAGATATGTCAGCTAAGCACAAAAATAAAAGTTTGAAATTGGGCTCATATTTAGCTATGATTGGGTGGCATGTGCGAAATAAGTATAAAAATCCTCAAAGATATGTAAGTGCATACAATTTAATGAACAAATATATGCAGCCCCTATAGGCCTACATATTAAAAAAATTGTTTCAACTGAAAGTAAGGAGCGTTATTAAAACTTAAAACGAACAGAAATTGTTTCATATATGAAAGGGACTGTCTCCTCCTCGACGTTCCAGTCTTTACGCTACAGTTTTTGTTGTTTTGAAAGTAGATTTGTGAGAAAGAGTGAAACTTTGATTTTTAGGTCATTTTTTTGGTCCCTTAAAAAGGGCTCTAGAACTTTTAGTTTCCTTTAGATTGAGCCTTCTTGTGACATTCTAAGACCCTGGGGTCGATACAAATCACTCCTGGGAAAAAACAACAAAAAACAATGAAACAAAAATTACACATCCGTGATCTATCTTTCGGCCAAATATAAAAATTCCAAATTTTTGTAGATAGGAGCTTGACACTTCTACAGTAGGATTCTCTGTTAAGCTTAATCGGATGGTGTGATTTTCGTTAAGATTCCAAGACTTTTATGGGATGTTTACTCCTATTTTGTCAAATAAGGTGAATTTTCTCAGGCTCGTAACTTTTGATGTGTAACACTAAACTTGATTTAAATGCAATTATTTTGATGTAAGTATTGGTGTCAAAATTCCGTTTTTTGGAGTTTTGGTTACTTTTTCGGTTCAAAATTGAAACTTCCACATTAGGGTTTTCTGACACGCTGAATCTGATGGTTATTCTGGAATGGGTAATGTCATATACTTTGGATCGGATGAAGCTCATTTGATTGGAAGTCAAAAGTTTCATTGCCCTTTTTAAAAGTCAAAAGTGAATGGAAGAACGTTAGCCGTGGTATTGTAAATAGTTCTTGGAAATTCAGTTTTAGGACATTAATGGATCCTTAACAGCAATAGATTTTTATCTGAAATTACACACGACAATTTTTCAAAGATTTAGGCTATAAATTGTTGACTGAATTGGATCATAATCAAATAATGGAAGTGGATTATAAAACTTTTACACAACAGATCTACAATGTAATAATAGCCTAGGCTTTAAACTAATGTTTTAGCTGTTTTCTATAGCCTAACCTACCTAAAAAAAAAGGAAAAATGTATTATTTTAAAGGTAGGCCTAAAAAGCTTTAGAATTGAATCCCCAAGTAAATTTATTAGTATGCACCAAAAGAGAAAAAAAGCACTGGGAGATATGTTTACTTAATCGTAGTTCAGTGATGTAAATGTCTCTTTGTTTACCTTTATTTGGCTATCATAGTGGTTGGGCTTTGTAATATTGGGGATCCTGGTTCAAAGGCAACATATTAATAACAGAGTAGGCTAGTTTTACCTCTTTCAACAATAGCCTAACCTAGGCTACACCTTGTTACTTAGGCTACAAAACTCAAATTAGATTCAAATCATAGAAATAAATGAAAGTTCTTAAGCCGAACTGGCCAGACATGACAATATAGATTAGACCTCTATATTAGAGGGTTTGCTCTTTCGTCAATACTTCGCTCTTTACACTAAAGCTTGATGTCTGTCCCAATTCTCTAAGAATGACCCCCGAATCACAAAGGCCGTAGAATAAATAGTTGAAATTACTAAAAATACTTTAGCGTAAAGAGTGAGGCATTGTGGAAGAAACGAATCCCCTTATATACGTAATAATTTCTGTTCGTCTTAGGTTTTAATAATGCTCCTTACTTCCATCCGAAAAAAATTATTTTATTTATTTTCTTTTTTTTTTTAATAATGCTAGAAAATCCAGTGGCCCCTTCATAAAATTGTCTTTCTTCATGATAATATCCTCCATGGAAAGGTCCTCCCACGTAACATAAAAATGTTACTTAAAACGAGCACTAGAATGGTTAATTAGAATGATTCCTCTTGCAACATTCTAGGACCACTGGGTCGATACAATTACCCCTGAGGAAAAAAAAAAAAAAATCATGCATCCGTAATCAGTCTTCTGGCAAAAAATACAAAATTCTACATATTTGTAGATAGGAGCTTGTAACTTCTACAGTAGAGTTCTCTGATACACTGAATTTGATGGTATAATTTTGTTAAGATTCTATGACATTTAGTGTTTTTTTTTCCTATTTTCTAAAATAGGCAAATTTTCTCAGGCTCGTAAATTTTGGTTGGTATAACTAAACTTGATGAAACTTACATATTTAGCATCACCATAGAAATTTAATTCTTTTGATGTAACTATTGTTATCAAAATTCCATTTTTTTAAAATTTTCATCACTATTGACCCGGGTTGCTCCTTACTACAGTTTGTTACCACGAACTGTTTGATGAAAATACACAAAATGTATTTTTTAGTCAGTTATAACAGGAAAATTTTAGCCACCTTAACTTAAATTAATTACAGCATTAGGAACATTAATTAATTTAATGCTAGGGAAATAATTCAACAAAAAAAGGGAAAATTGTACGCAAAATTAAAAGGGAAACTTTACAAGATCACTCGCGTAAAACCTATACCGATAGAAAGAAAATAAAAATTACAGAATATTTAAAGTCATTCTGCTTACAAATTCAGTAAAAAAAAATGTTGTTGAAGATAAAGGTCAAATAAAAAAATAGATCGTATAGACTTGAAAGTTGAGCAGACACAAATTAGAATGTAATGAAACATTCATCTGGCCAAATGTGTGTTATCGTCAAACATTCATTAGAAATAAAAGTAACACGACTAATAATCACAAAGAATAATGTCACAAAGTATATCCTCAATATTTTGAGTTCTACCGATTTAATGCGCTCTACTTAGTTGATACGCTTTGAATTCCTAATCAAACAGTTCGTGGTAACAAACTGTAGTAAGGAGCGACCCGGCTCAATAGTAACCGAAACTATAAAAAGTGGAAATTTGATACCAATAGTTACATCAAAAGAATTAAATTTGAATGCTGGTTTTAAATATCTAAGTTTCATTAACTTTAGTTATACCCATCAAAAGTTTACGAGCCCGAGAAAATTTGCCTTATTAAATAGGGGGAAACACCCCCTAAGAGTCACGCCATAAGAAATCACACCATACGATTCAACATAGGAGAGAATCCTACTGTAGAAGTTTCAAGCTCCTATCTACAAAAATGTGGAATTTTGTATTTTTCGCCAGAAGACAGATCACGGATGCGTGTTTATTTATTTTTTATTTATTTCCAGGGGCGATTGTATCGAACAAGTGGTCCTAGAATGTTGTAGAAGGGCTCATTCTAAAGGAAATTAAAAGTTCTAGTGCCATTTTTAAGTGACAAGAAATTGGAGGTTACCTAGGCACCCTCCCACGCACATTTTCCCCCAAAGTTACTGGATCAAAATCTTGAGATAGCCATTCTGTTCAGCTTAGTCGAAAACTCAATAGCTATGCCTTTGTGGACGACTTAATCCCCCACGGTCCCGGGGGGAGGGTTTTCAAATTACAAACTATGTTACTATGTTACCAAGTTACTATGTGTAATTGCGTTTGTGTCTGACTTAATGGGTGTTTGCCTGTTTATGTGTGTTTTGTCTCTCTGTCTCACCGTGCCTGTGTGTCTGACTGCGTGTTTGCCTGTCCATCTGTCTATCTTTGTGTGTTTGTGTAACTGACTCTGTTTGTTTGTATCTCTAATGCACCGTGCATGTTTGTCTGTCTCTGTGTCTATCTTTGTGGGTCACTTTGTCTGACTCTGCGTGTTTCTGTGTGTTTTTCTCTCGCTAACCTTTTTTATGTGTTAAACCGTGTGTTTGTATGTCTCTGTGTCTGTATTTGTGTGTTTTTGTGTCTGTCTATATGTCTTACCATGCCTGTATTTGTGGCTGTGCGTTTGCCTTTCTCTCTGCGCATCTATGTTTGTTTGTGTTTCTGACTCTGTGTTTGTTTGTAGTTTTTTTTGTTTCTCTCTCTCACTGTATCTATATGTTTGGTTGTATATCTACCTGTCTCTGTCTCTCTCTTTTTGTGTTTGCAAGTCTGAATCTGTGTGTTTTTGTCTTTCTCACCGTTCTTGTATGTCTGACTGTGTGTTTGCTTGTCTCTTTAATTGTCTTTTTGTGTTTGCGTGTCTGACTCAGTGTGTTTGTGTGTGTCTGTTTTTATATCTAACTCACCGTGCCTGTGTGTCTGACTGTGTGTTTACTTGTCTCTGTGTATGTTTGTATGTTTCTTTGTCTGATTCTGTGTATTTGTGTGTATGTTTTTGCCTCTGTTTCACCGTGCCTGTGTGTCTGACAGTGTGTTTGCTTGTCTTTGTTTAAGTCTTTGTGTGTTTTGTTTGTCTGACTCTGTGTTCGTGTGTTTTCGTTTTCTTATCACCTTACCTCTGCGTCTGAGCGTTTATATGATTTGTTCATTTGTCAATCTTTGTGTGTTTGTGCTTCCGACTCTATGCGTTATTGTGTTTTTTAGTTTCTCTCGCTGTGCCTGTGTATCTGACTATTTTTCGTCTGTCTCTATGTTTGTCTTTGTGTGTTTGTTTGTGTTACTCTGTGCTTTTGTGTGTGCGTTTTGTCTTTCTCGCCGTGCCTGCGTATCTAAATGTGTGTTTGCCCGTCTATGTGCTGGTCTGTGTGTTTGTGTCTGACTCTGTTAGTTTATATCTATTTTGGTCTCTCATTCACCTCACTTGTGTTTCTGAATTTGTCTTCGCCTGTCTCTATGCCAGTCTTTGTGCGTTTGTCTGTTTGACTAAATGTGTTTGTGTATGTTTTTTCTCTCCCTTTCGCTGTGTTTGTATGTTCGACTGTTTTTTTGCCTAATCCGGTGTTTGTTTTTCTGTGTTTTTTGTCTGACTCTATTTGTTTTTGTTTTTGTCTCTTTTTCACCATGGCTGTGTGTCTTACTATTTGTTTACCTGTCTCTATGTCCGTCTTTGTTTGCCTGACTGTGTGTTTGTTTGTGATTTTGTCTCTCTCTCACTGTGCGCGTTTGTGTGACTGACTGTGGGTTGGCTTTTCTCTGTGTATATTTTTATGTGTCTTGTTTGTCTGATTCTGTGTGTTTGTGAGTGTTTTATCTCTCTCTCACCGTGCCTGTGTGTCTGACTGGGTGTTTGACTTCCTATGCTTCTGTATTTAAGTTTTTACATGGCTGACTCTGAATGCTTATGCATGTTTTTGTCTCTCTCTCTCTCTCCCTCACCGTGCTTGTGTGTCTGACTGTATGATTGCCTGTCTCTATATGTGTCCTTGTATGTTTATTTATATGACTCTGTTTGTTTGTATGTGTTTTTGTCTCTCTCTCTCACTGTGCGTGTGTGTCTGATTTTGTTTGTTTGTGTTTCTTTTTGTCTCTCTGTTACCGTGCTTTTTTGTCTGATTTTGAGTTTACCTGTATCTATATCTGTCCTTATTTGTTTGTGTATCAGACGGTGTGTGTCTCTGTGTGTTTTTGTCTCTCTCTCCCCCTAATTGTATGTCTGACTGTATGTTTGCCTATTTTTCTATTTTCATATAAAATGCAATTCTTTTGATATAACTATTGGTATTAAAATTCAATTTTTTAGAGTTTCAGCTTCTATTGAGCCGGGTCACTCCTTACTACAGTCCGTTACCACAAACTGTTTGATTACTAAAAGACAAGGTTTGCTGGCTCTTTTTAGAGGTCCATTCCCAGATGAACTAATTTTTTCTGTTTTTCTGTTCTTACGAATTGGGGACCCCTGACCCAAGAACTTCTAGATATAGTTGCTATGAATACGAAAAATAATGTTTTCTGGCACAAGATTTTGGGGGTTAGTCCCCTCAAACTAATTGAATTTAAACAGGATTGGCTTGGCCAAGGAAATTATGAGTGCAAGCTTCAAGTTATTTACATAAAAAAATTCTACTTTTTGTAGTTTGAATCAATGATTTTCTTCTGTTTTTCTGGTGGATTGGATCTTCTTGATATAATGATTTAAGGATATAGGTTTTGAGCAGATAGCAAAATATAGTTGGCTGTTCTTAGCTATTTTTTGGGGACCCTGCCCGGAGTATTTTGTACACTAGGTTTTCCTTGACTCTAGGACTTAAAGTCAAGGCCTTATCCAGGGGACAGGGTTTAAACCACCCTCCCCCATCCGAATTTTTTTTTTGGCTTATATAAACGTAACAGTTAATATATAAATAATGTTAATAAATACATTTTTGGCACTTTTTTACCCCCCCCCCCCCTTCCTTTCTGCGAAGAAAATACTGGTTACGCCCTTGATTATGGATGTAAGCTTAAAATTTATCTGGAATAATGCATTTCTCGAATCATTTCAGGGTTTCCTAACACAAACCTCCTAACCATTTCATTATCAGGTCATAATATTCCATGGCAATACCTGGCCCCCTGTGGCTGGGTCGTGGCACCATGTGGCACTAATTATCATTTCTAAGGCTTTTTCAGACATTTTCTATATCAAAATGATGTTTTATCACCATTGCTTTGTGTTTTCGAATTGGTTTGGGTTTTTGCAAGCCTACCTCTTCGTGATATCCCAAGGCAGCTCAGGTCACAGTGGCACTATGTGAATGGCTCTTGTGATTCCTGGCCTCTCTACTCTTCTTACCCTTTGCAAAAAAAATTCAATTCAGAGTGAAAAGTACTATTAAGAGCTACTTCTTGAACATATCATGGAGACCAGGGCTTGGAGACCGTTTTTAACCAGGGCTAGACATCCCTGATTGCATGACATATATTTCAGACACAGACAAAAAGACCTGTAAGAAAATCGCTTTGTTGTTAAGAAGCTACATAGAATTAAAACAATTTCTTGAATCAGCCTTTTCCTTATTTCCTTCAACCAGTGGTTTTATATATTTTACCCTGTAAAATTAAAGCCATTTAAAACACAGAATTTACCTTTAAAAACAGGGCAGCCTCTCAGACCTCTTATTTAAATTAGCTATTACATAGCAACCACGTATGTGTAATGGATCAATAATCAATAACACTTGATTGTTACTAACATGCTGTGTCTGGAACTGGTGTCCATGGCTTTGACCTAAACTGTCACATATAAGCCATGTGTGTGCAATAAATCAATATTCAATAACACTCGTTAGTTGCCAGGGGTGCAGTGACTTGATCTGTTACACGTTTCTCTATGACAAGGGGCAAAAGTAGACATTAAAAGTGATTGATAATATTGTTAGAATTTTCACATGTAAATATTAGACTGTTGTCTCGAAATAGGTTGAAAAACGTCTTCAAGAAAAACGTGTTTAAGAAAAATATCTTAAAAATTGTCTTTAAATTTCTTTAAAGGTCTTGTAAAATATCTTGAAGAACGTCTTGAAGATTGTTTGAAGGAAAACGTCTTGAAGACAAAATACGTCTTGAACACGTGTTGAAACGTCTTGAAATTTGTGTTAAAATAGCCTTGAAACGTCTTGAAAAATATCTTGTAGAATGTCTTGAAGAAAGAGGTCTTGATGTGAAAAAAGGGTGAACTAGTTACTATTCTATTTTTTTTTCTTAAAAGAAAATCGATTTTTTTTTCTTGATAGATATTTTATTAGGTTACCACTTCTCTAGTTTTTTCCTATACCCTTTTTAAATAATTAACGTAACAATTAAAGAATCCTTGATGAAAACATTTCCTATTGCGTAAAAAGCAACTCCCTATCATCAAACAGTTCGTGGTAACGAAATTACACCATCAGATTCAACGTATCAGAGAACCCTACTGTAGAAGTTTCAAGCTCCTATCTACAAAAATGTGGAATTTTGTATTTTTTGCCAGAAGGCAGATCACGGATGCGTGTTTATTTGTTTTTTTTTTTTTTTTTTTTTTTTCCCTGGGGTGATCGTATCGACCCAGTTGTCCTAGAATGTTGCAAGAGGGCTCATTCTAACGGAAATGAAAAGTTCTAGTGCCCCTTTAAGTGACCAAAAAAATTGGAGAACACCTAGGCCCCCTCCCACGCTAATTATTTTACCAAAGTCAACGGATCAAAATTCTGAGATAGGCATTTTATTCAACGTAGTCGAAAAACCTTATAACTATGTCTTTTGGGACGACTTACTCCCCCACAGTCCCCGTGGGAGGGGCAACAAGTTAATAACTTTGACCAGTGCTTACATATAGTAATGGTTATTGGGAAGTGTACAGGCGTTTTCAGGAGGATTTTTTTGGTTGGGGGAGGGGTTGAGAAGAGGGGATATGCTTGGGGAACTTTCCATCGATAATTTGTCATGGGGAAAGAAAATCTCCATGAAGGGAGCGCAGGATTTACTAGCATTATTTAAAAAAACAATGAAAAAATAAATATGAAAATGTTCTTTCAGCTGGAAGTAAGGAACAGCGTTAAAACTTAAAACAAACAGAAATTATTACCCATATGAGGGGCTCACATCCTCCTAATACCTCGCTCTTTATGCTAAAGTATTTTTAGTAATTTCAACTATTTATTCTGCGACTTTTGTAATTCAGGGGTCATTCTTAATGAATTGGGACAAAATTTAAGCTTTAGTGTAAAGAGCGAGGTACTGACGAGGGGGCGAACCCCCTCATATACGTAATAAAAATATGAGAATACAAAAGTTCTTTACATAAGCTAATTTATAAGTTACGTAAATCTTTTACTAATAAAAAGATTCGTAAAAAATTAAAAGTTCTAGTTGCCTTTTTAATTAACCAAAAAATCGGAGGGCAACTAGGCTTCCTCCCCCGCTCTTTTTTTCTCAAAATCATTCGATCAAAATTGTGAGAAAGCCATTTAGCAAAAAAAAAATGCAAATTTCGTTTTAATTATTCCTCTGCGGAGAGCCAAAATCAAAATATGCATTGATTCAAAAACGTTCAGAAATTAAATAAAAAAAACAAGTTTTTTTAACTGAAAGTAAGGAGCGACATTAAAACTTAAAACGAACAGAAATTACTTCGTATATGAAAGAGGCTGCTTCCTCATCAACGCCCCGCTCTTTACGCTAAAGTTTTTCACTGTTCTAAAAAGAAGAATTGAGAGAAAGAGTCAAACTTTAGCGTAAAGAGCGGGGCGTTGATGAGGAAGCAGCTTCTGTCATATACGAAGTAATTTCTGTTCGTTTTAATGTCGCTCCTTACTTTCAGTTAAAAAAACTTGTTTTTTTTTATTTAATATTACATAGAATCCAGGTGCGCGTAATCAATACCAACGTCTTGAGGGTTTAGTAACTTCAATCGTATAACCTCTCTGGCTGTCTTTAAGTACCCAAACACCAAATACCAAGGTCCAATGTTCCCAAGCACAGATCAGGTCAGACTAAAAAATAACTAATAACGATTACGCTATAGTTAGTCTAGGTTCCGCCTATCAATAAATATAGGTTGAATCTTGTCAGGCTTACTAAAACCTAATGTAAAGGCATCTCATGTAGCCTATTGGATCTAAATCATTCTTATAATTCAATATTAAAAACTCTTATAATTCTCCTGCAGTAGCGTCTACTAGAGGGACAACGGGGGTAATCCTACGGAAATATGGTGATCCTGAAATCCTACTCCTTTTTTATGAACATGTCTATTATGAGATAGCAAATAAGTAAGTATATCATTTGAATTGCAGCTCAATGTTTTAATTAAATACAATACGCATTTCCATTTCAATTCCTTTGAAAAATTCTGCAAAATTCTTCAGACTTTATATTTCCCGGTCGATTTTATATAATAAGTTTTACAGGGAGCTGAAAGAATTGGAGGATATGCTGTTTGGTTAAAGGTTTGGCATCCTAGACCTAAAATTCCAAGCTAGCTGAAAACTAAACTGAAGGTGGTTTTTTCTAAGTCCCTTGATCTCTTAGTAAAGACAGAACTTTTTTGGTCATCAAAACAGCAGGTTTAGATGGAAAAAGGGGAAATTTTTAAGAACTTTACTCATTTGTTCGAAGGAGCTTGGAACAGACTTGTAACGTAAAAGAACATATTCAATTTAAAATATCCCAATCTTGGGATAAATTTTCATTAAATAATTAAAGAGTTGGTGAGAAAGAGAAAGCAGAACTTAAAAGACAATGATACGATTTTGTGAAGAAACTCTGAGGTCGTTGAAAGGAGGATTCTATCCCATTTTACTCTGTTTTCATCTGTGCATCTCCTTTCCCCAGAAAACTGTATCAGCAATAGTAGGTAAAACTTCAACCAACTACCAATCTTTATTTTGGTCACTAACCCAAATGAGAATTTTAATATAGAGGGAAATACTTGAAGACCAGTGGAGAAGTCTTTTGTTTGTGGTAGGGTTATGTTAACAAGACGTTTTCAAAAGAATATAACCAGCCTCCCAGCTCAACCCACACTTGAGATTTCATCAAAAATGCAAATTGTCAGTTCTAGATTTGATGAAAAGGTAATTACGAGGGAAAAAATGGGTGTCGTAGATATCAATCACTCGTTGATTAGCTATCAAAACTTTATTTCAACTTTCTAGCTTCATTCACAAAGGAAATATTTAGGTTCTGTGTCACGTGGCATGTCATAACCAGACTTTTTCTAAGCTGCAAATCAAGCTCATAATCTTATCATAGAGTCCCTTTGAGAAAACGTTTCTAATCTAATCTGCCTCACCAAGCAGTAATTCTTTGATTTAATAACCTTGATAATTTTGCCTAAAAACTGGCTAAATTTTGGGCTATAATAGCGTCCATTAATTTTGGGTTAGGGATTGCGCAAGTTGAGGCTGTACGTTCAGCCAATAGCCTGGCAACTACGTCCTGTGAGCTGAAGGCCCAAATTGTAATCCAAGTGAAACTAGGGCTATTTAGTATCTAGGTCGAAGAAGGTGAGGTTCCCCTTCTCTATATAAATATATAAAGGGCAGATAATAGCATAATTAGTGCGTTTCCTTCAAATATAATCAAGGGAGATTTCATGGTAGCTGGGAATATGGCAGATTGGAGGATTATATAGAATTGCAATGATCATGGGCTCTTTTTAAAGGTTACCCTAGCCCATAGAGATTTTTCGCCACCTCATTCTGGGAGATTTAAACACAAGAGTCGTATAGGGCTTTGTATATAAACAGAGATACCTCCTCTTCTGTATTTCACACCGTTAGTGTGTATTGAGTCTTGCCTGAGGAGTGTGTACATCAGTATGGTAACCTTACTTCTCTGAATCTTGTGGTTGAGACTGGCCTCAGTAATGCATATAATGGATAGTTTAAGGAAGTTCATAAAATATAGAAACTAGTCAAATGTATTTTTGAGACCTTTGACATTTCAGTTACAGACCACAAACATGTTTGTTTAGATTGCCCGAGAGCGTTGTAAAGAACATCGACAAAAAGGTCAGTTTGATCCGAGGCTTATTTTGAAGAATTGTAACAAGATAAAAGATGCTATTACTGAACTGCTACTATTATTGGTCAGTAATTTAATCATATATTTTATCTATCATGTAATCATTTACAATAATCATTTAAATATTAAACTATTCAACAGATTAAGAATCAAATGGTTGTTAAATTAAGGGTGTGTTTGTTGACGTCAGTGAATATTTTATTAACAAAAAAGATTGAATTCCTTAAATGACTTCCCATTGTCAGCCACAAGGGCACATTTTATCTATAGGATAATTAGAGATTTTTAGAAAATCGCGCTGAACATCTTTTCTCACAAATTGTTTTGAAAGTAATGCTACGTCACGGTTGACCACATGCGGGACACTTAAAGTCCACTCGTTTCAGAAGTTTGTAATCTTTAAAAATTCACTGCTTTTATTGTTTTAGGTTGCAACAGAATTTTCTCTGAACCAGAAGGAGAAATTCAGTCTCCACGTACGCCAAAGGGGGATCGTTACCCTGACAACATCAACTGCCTTTATAAAATAATTGCACCAGCTGGTGCAATTATTGAAGTTGTATTTACACATTTTTTTTTGGAAGAGGGTCAAAATTGTACATACGACCGACTGGAAATACTTGACTATGCTAGTCTGACCCAAACTAACCTGAAGATAATTTCAAGGTTTGTTGGCAATATTACTTAGTATTTTCTGTTGGGGAGTACTTGAAAAGGTGTTTCTGCTGTACTGATTGATACTCAGGTTAATTGAATATTTGATTCAGTTTATCCTAATTATTAGAGAAACCAGAAAAAAAGAAGGAGAAAGTACAATAAGTATCCGGGTTAGAATAAAAACGAAGGCAAATTAAGATGATTAGTGTTAAGCCCCCCCCCCCCCCGTCTAAGGACCAGAATTCAATTTTGACTTTACTGAAAACAGGATACATTTTACGTTTATTTTTCAATTTTAATTATAATAGTTACACAATTTATATAAAACAATTTAAACAATAAAAAAAATTATCTTAAAAATATATATAAAACCGAAAGTTTGAACCTTAGTAAAACTCGTTGTTAGAAAAACATCATTAACAAATTTCTTCTCTTATAAGGATAAGCAATGCCTTTTTTAGAGATGAAAAAAAGTTGAAATTTTTTTAGTTGAGTTCAGAATCACTAAAGTTTGTATACAAACGGTAAATCATTTACAATGCCTGAGCCATAATTTTAATGTTTTAAATTAAGTTTCAATATTTAAATATTACAAATGATGATTCTCTATCTCGACAAGGGATTACAACAATTCAAAAACTTTAAAAAGTAGACCATAAGTTTCAAGCTTATTATATATCGTTGTTAGAAATCGGACTAGCTTCAATAATCAAATATCTTTCAAAAGATTTGGTATGAAAAGACATTAATTTGCGTGAAGAGCAAAAAACTGGTAATTTCAAAAATATTTTATATATTTTAACAGGGGATTACAACACTTCGAAATCCTTAAAAACGAAAACCTTTTTATATGATCTGAGTAGAAAGGCTAAAAAAAAATGAAAATTTGTAAGTATTACAAATTAGGATTCTCTGTTTCGACAAGGGATAACAAAGTTCAAAAACCTTAAAAAAGAAACCAAAAGTTACAAACTTTGTACATATCGTTGTTAGAAATCGGACTAGCTTTGATAGTCAAATATCTTTGTACAGACATCAGTATGAAAAGACTGGTAAATGCAAAAGTATTTGTATACATTTTAACAAAGGATTAAAAAGTACAAAAACCTTAAAAAAGAAAACTAAAAGTTTGAAGCTCAGTAGAAATTGTTGTTAGAAAAACATCATTATGGTACCGATTTTCTTTTCTTATAAGTATAAGCAATGTTTTTCAAGACATAAAAAAAGTTTAAAAAATATTAAGTTCAGTCCAGAATTGCTGAAGTTACCATGGAAACTGCAAAAATAATTACGGTAATTGAGCAATAATTTTGATGTTTTAATTCAAACTCCATTTAATTGCGAAACACACAACTTTTGATAGCCGAATTAGGATCATTATTCTTCTTAGTTCTACTTCCAACTGAATTAGTAGTTATACTTTCCATATTTGAAGGATTATTTTGTAAATCTTGCTGAGTTTGATCATCATGGTCACCTAAAGTAGTTGTCATTCTACCTAAGGTGGATGATAGATCCACTCCACATCCAAACCGACTAGACCAAAGGTTGTCAACATCACAGTAGAGCTGTTGCATCCATAAAGAGGTAACGCTCTTTTTTTAAAGTCATTTTTGTTCACACACAAAATTGATGAACAAAAAAGGAAAGCCAAAAGAAAAAGAAAAGAAACAACTGAATCTGAAATACAGAATAGTGGAGAGGAAAAACAATAAGAAGCAAAAAAAAATGTTAAAAGTAATATAATGAAGATAAGGATAAGTGAGAGAAAATAAGTAAAAAAAGGAAAAACCAAAAAAGAAACAAAATAAGGAATACTCAGTTGAACGCTTTTATGGAACACTGAAAGGAAACAAAAAAAACTAAATCAAAAGCTAAGGAAAACAAAAGCAAAAAATATTGTACAAAAATGTAGCAAAAAAAAAATCCGTTTTACATTCTTCTCTGCCATAAAGCTAGCAGTTAATTTGTCTATTCGCCGGTCAAAATGTTCTGTTGGTAGTGATAAATTCATATCTTAAATATTCAACAACAATTTCGCAGAATTCCGAAAAATACCTTAACTAATAAAAAATCATAAAACAAGACTTGATGGCGAGGGCCCGTAATTTGTAATATTGAGATATTCCTCAGGGCCCACATTCAGCAATTGCAATCTGCTACTGCGATTCAACCTCTCAGAGCGTTGTAAAAGGTTATTGTTGGAACTTGAAAAAATAATCCGATTAATTTTAGCTTATGTTCACGCTTCAAGAACAAATTAAAGTCTGGCATATGCCTCAGTAGTGGTGGTATCGTTTGCAGTGTCTAAGATGCAGGCAAAATTACACTAGAAACATATAATTAACTAGAAAAATCATGTTATTGACGTCATAATAATGATAACTTTTCAAGAAAATAAATTGCATTATTTCCACACAACCCCCAAGGAAAGAATGTATATTTTTATATCTATTTTGCATGCAACATTACAAAAGGAACATAGTTAAGTATAAAATACCAAGTGTGATTATTCTATTTACAAAAGGCGTTTTAAATAGTTTCATAATGCTTGGAGGACAAATGAACAACCTAGACCATCAAACGTGACAAGACCATTCAGAACAGCTAAGGTAAAGGGAATTGAAAAAAAATTGTAAAGCAATGATAAACTAAACTAAAAAACAAATACAGATAGGCAGAATACTTCCGTCAGCAACAATTGCAAACGAAGAAATATACGGTTCGATGATAAGCGGCAACAAGAGTCAAAACTACTCAAAACGAAAGTAACGAACAAAAAAATATGCGGTTAAAAGGTATGTCACAGCGAGAACAAAAAAATATGTGGTTAATAGATAAGCAGCAGTGAGAATTACAAGCAATCATGAGAATGTGAGTACGTTTCAAAAATTGAATGAAAATTAAAGAATTGTTCTACTAAAAGACAAGCAGCAGTAAACATCAGAACGAGTCAAAAATGAAAGTGAAGATGAAAGAAAAATAAAGTTTGAAGAACAAGACCATCCCTCCGATGCCATCAAAATGTAGCGCAAAACCCAGCACAAACCTACAAAGATACCAAAAACAACGAAATTGTTTATTACAAGTAGTCTGAACCTTTCAACGCTCTACGTTTTCCCTTTTTTCCCGAGAGAAGAGTAAAAAACAAAATTGAATCATTTAAAGGCTGCTACTTACAACAAGAATCATTATAAACAAGCCTACCAAATGCCGAGTGTCGGGGAAGAATCCAAAATCAGCAACATAAGTTTTTTCTTAACTTGTATATTATCATTTCTGGCCACTAAAACGATCTGACATGGTCACAACTTTAAAGATGAATTTTAATCTTTCCCGTGGTGGTTGTACCAAACCTATCAACCAAGAAGAGGCTCACATCGTATGAATTTACAAAATAAGTGACGATGAGAATCAATATAGACAAGTCGTCTTGTCTTAAACGTCTCTTAAACGTAGTAATGACAGATCTGTGCTCAAAATTGGCTCCATATTTTTCTGTATTCTCAAAACTATTGTTTCGAGATTGTGCTGAGTAAAGTAGAAGTTATATTCTGGTCCTTAGATGGCATGGTGGGAGGAGAATGAGCCCTAATCTTCTTAGTTTCTGCTTGTATGGACTTCGTCTCAGTTATTTATTTTAATATCTGTTTGTGTTGGGTTTCGATTGTTTATTTCTTGTAATTTGTTAAAGTTTATAACTTAAAAATATTTTAGCTTTATTTTGTGCATTTTAGTTTAATTTAGCTCTTTACTTTTCTTTGATAAGCTTCTGTTGCGATTTTTTTAATTAATCCAAATCATAAGGCTGTATAAACACTTAACTAGTGCAAGAAAGTTTACTCAGAAAACGTTGTTACTCCGTTTTATTACAATTTCCTTTCCACTTTGAAACCATTTCACTTATGAAAAAATTGTCATTTTTCGATGAACTCGTTTACTCTTAAAATCTCTACCTTGACTTTAGCTCACTTTTATTTACAACCACAAAATATATTCATCTAAATTATTAGTGCCCTGGCAAGGAAAGGTACGAAAACACTTGCAACTGGGCGGGTGCATATAACTAAATTTCTAGCTTTTAAAACTACCTAAGAAGAGATTTAAAAAACAGACATTAAAATATTACCAGTATGTCAACAACAATAATAAAAATAGTGACAAAATAATAAAATAATAAAATAAATGAACAAATAAAAAAAATAGCTACGAACCTCTACATAACGACTATTTCTTAAGTTTACTTTCAAACTAACCCATGTATTCAGTTGCAGAAATGCTCTCTGGAATAGAGTTCGACACACTAGGCCCTGGAAAGCTAATAGGGAAGCAAGTCCTGGCTCCTCTTTATTACGAAACAGTAAAATCATCACAATATCAGTATAAATAGTGACAAAGATCACAACTCCTTTCCATAATAAATGGCAAATAACACGTAAAAGAATAGGGATTTGTTCTGTATTACGGAGGAATTCCGGACTTTAAATGGAAATTTTAACCCTATATCTAAGGACCGTCCGCAAAATAACACAAGCGAAAATATAAAAGAGCTATATTAAAATACAACTATTAAAACAAAAAAATATTTGTTAAACAGCTATACTTACTTCAACGAAGTTTTACCCGGACTGATAGATCAAGTGAGGCAAGTCGATGCAATTCATAAAAATGAAATTAAAATAATCAAATATATGCTTTCAAAGTTAATCTTGCCTACTTGGCAGCTAACCTCAAAAGACTTTTTGTAGCAAGTTCCCTAACATTGTCTATTGGTTTTGTAATACATTTTGTTTGATCATTTTTTATTAAATTTGGTCATAAAGCATTTGATGAGTATTTCCACAAATCCCTATTTATGATGAAATGACCTATTGACACTAGAATTAACACAAAAAGGGGCAGGATTTACACAATTTAGATATTAATAGGTAAAGGTTTTAACCCGATATTACCGAAGGTGACTATATAATGCACTTGCAACTTACTAAAATAATCCAGAACATGCCTAAAACGTATAAGAGTATTAAGGTCATTACAAATCCAGGAGGCGAAGTAGCCATCAAGCCCTCGGGACATTCTGAATGACTCTGGTCCATTGTTTACATATGGAAATTCAAACGACGTTATCAGTAGCATAGTTTTTTTTGCAATCGACCCAGTAATCCTAGAGTATCGCAAGAGTGCTCATTCGAACGAAAATTAAAAGTTATAATGCCCTTTTTTAGTGACCAAAAACTGGAGAACAACTTTTTCCCCTCCCACACTAATTTTTTACAAAGTCACCAGCTCAAAATTTTGAAATTTAAAAAAAAGTTCAATATTTTGTCATTTATCAGCATAGTCAAAGAATTCACTAACTATTTCTTCGAGGATGACTTAATCACCCACAATCCCCAGAAAGAGGGCTGAAAGTTATGAACTTTGCCCATTGTTGATATATAGTATTGGTTATTGAGAAGTATATAGACGATTTCAGGGGGCATTTTTCTGGTTAGGGGGTCGAGAGGAAGAAGCTACAAGAGAGGATAGGAAACTTTCATTTAAGGGGTGTCAGATTCCCAGCATGATTTAAAAACGACCAGAAATTAAATGAAAAACATATTTCTTCAACTGAAAGTAAGGAGCCACATTAAAACTTGAAATGAACAGAAATTATTACGTATATGAGGGGATCCCACCCCTCGTCAATACCTTATTAATACACTAAAAATTCTTTATACTTTCAAAAGATCTATTTATTCTAATTAAATGGCCTATGCAATTCAGAGGTCATTCTTAAAGAATTAAAACAAATTTTGAACTTTAGCGTAATGAGCAAGGTATTAACAAGGGGATGAGCCCCCTCATATACGTAATTAAATAAATAAAAAAACTAGTTTTTTTAACTGAAAGTAAGGAGCGAAGTTAAAACTTAAAACGAACAGAAATTACTCCGTATATGGAATGGGTTGTCCCCTCCGCAGTCCCTCGCTCTTTACGCTAAGGTTTTTAATTGTTTTAAAAAGTAGAATTGTGGCAAAGAGTCAAACTTTAGCGTAAAGAGCGAGGGACTGCGGAGGGGACAACCCATTTCATATACGGAGTAATTTCTGTTCGTTTTAAGTTTTAATGTCGCTCCTTACTTTCAGTTAAAAAAACTAGTTTTTTTTATTTAATTTCTGAACGTTTTTGAATTAATGCATGTTTGATTTTGGCTCTCCGCACATAAAATATTGAAATGAAATTAGTATATTAATTTTTTTTTTTGGCTAAATGGCTTTCTCTTAGTTTTGATCAGACGATTTTGAGAAATAAGGGGTGGGGAAGGAGGCCTAGCTGCCCTCCAATTTTTCGGTTACTTAAAAAGCTACTAGAACTTTTAATTTTCAACGAACGTTTTTATTAGTAAAAAATATACGTAACTTAAGAATTAATTTACGTAACAAATATTATATTTTTATTATGTGTACGAGGGGGTTTGTACCCTCGTTAATACCTCGCTCTTTACACTAAATCGTAAGTTTTGTCCCAATTCTTTAAGAATGACCCCTGAATCAAAAAGGCCGTAGAATAAATAGTTGAAATTACTAAAAATATTTTAGCATAAAGAGCGAGGTATTTATATCCTCCTAAATACCTCGCTCTTTATGCTAAAGTATTTTTAGAACCCCTCATATGCGTAATTTCAATGCTATTCCTTACTTTCATTTGAAAAAACGTTTTCATGTTTATTATTTTATAGTAATCCTAGAAAATCCTGCGCCCTTTTCATTGAATTTTTCTTCCTCAATGACATATTCCTCAAAGGAAAGATCCTCCCACAAAGCCCTCTCCCATCAAACCCACCCCCCAAACCAAAAAATCCCCCTGAAAACGTCTGTACACTTCCCAATAACCATTACTATATGTAAATACTGGTCAAAGTTTGTAACTTGCAGCCCCTCCCCCAGCGATTGTGGGGGAGTAAGTCATTCCCAAAGACATAGTTATTATGGTTTTCGACTATGTGGAACAAAATGGCAATCTCAAAATTTTAATCTGTTGACTTTTGGAAAAAAATTAGCGTGGGAGGGGGCCTATTTGCCCTCCAATTTTTGTATCACTTAAAAAGGGCACTAGAACTTTTCATTTCCGTAAGAATGAGCCCTCTTGCGACACTCTAAGACCACTTGGTCAATACGATGACCCCTGGGAAAAAAAAAACAACAAACAAACAAATAAACACGCACCTGTGATTTGTCTTCTGGCAAAAAATATGAAATTCCACTTTTTTTAGATAGGAACTTGAAATTTTTGCTATAGAGTTCTCTGATATGCCAAATGCGATAGTGTGATTTTCGTTAAGATTCTATGTGTTTTAGGGGATGTTTCCCCCTTTTTTCGAAAATAGGGCAAATTTTCTCAGGCTCGTAACTTTTGATGGGTAAAACTAAACTTGATGAAACTAGAGCCGGGTTGCTCCTTACTACAGTTCTTTACCACGAACTGTTTGAAAAGAAAATAATTCGGTATTTCGGGGCTTCTGACATTATTACTCCTTTGCGGAAGTTAGGCTCAAAATTGGTAAAGGATTATATTTTTTCTCTGGGCCCCTTCCACCTCTTAGTTCGTTTATTTCCCTGTTAGTTTTCACCTGTTTTCGCTTTATAGTTGTGTTATCTCTTAGCAGTTCTTTCGTTTTTTGAGTTATGGTTGTGGTATATATGTTTTATCGCTCGTATAGTTGTGTTATTTTCAAATTATACTCCATAATAGAGAGACTCCGAACACCCAACATTGTATATTAAGCTCTGAATTTGACGTTTTTTTCTAACGTGACCAGATTCGTCCTGCGGCCTTTTCATTGAATTTTTTCCCCATGACATATTTCTCCAAGGAAAGATCCTCCTAAATAACCCCCTCCCTCAACCCTACCCCAAAAACCAAAAGAAATAACCCTGAAAACGTCTGTACACTTCCCAATAACCATTACTATATGTAAACACTGGTCAAAGTTTGTAACTTTCAGCCCCTCCCCCAGGGATTGTGGGGGAGTAAGTCATCCCCAAAGACATAGTTATTGTGGTTTTCGACTATGTTGAACAAAATGGCTATCTCAAAATTTTGATTTGTTGACTTTGGGAAACAAATGAGCGTGGGAGGGGGCCTAGATGCCCTCCAATTTTTTTGGTCACTTAAAAAGGGCACTAGAACTTTTAATTTCCGTTAGAATGGGCCCTCTTGCAATATTCTAGGACCACTTGGTCGATACGATGACCCCTGGGGAAAAGAAGAAAAAAAAACAAACAAACAAATAAACACGCACCCGTGATTTGTCTTCTGGCAAAAAATACAAAATTCCACATTTTTGTAGATAGGAGCTTGAAACTTCTACAGTATGGTTCTCTGATACGCTGAATCTGATGGTGTCATTTTCGTTAAGATTCTACGACTTTTAGGGGGTGTTTCACCCTATTTTCTTAAATAAGGCAAATTTTCTCAGGCTCGTAACTTTTGATGGGTAAAACTAAACTTGATGAAACTTGTATATTTAAAATCAGCATTAAAATGCGATTCTTTTGATGTAGCTATTGATATCAAAATTCAATTTTTTAGAGTTTTGGTTACTATTGAGCCGGGTCGCTCCTTACTACAGTTCGTTACCACGAACTGTTTGATAATTTCTTTTTTGAAATTTAAATGATGCTCCTTGCTTTCAGTTCAATAAAACATGTTTTTATTTAATAGCACAAAGAACTGACCAAATTTTTTCTATGATAAATGTATTAATGCTAAATGATTCATTAGTTTCATTGATAACTTCGTTCAACCTGTGTTTCCTATGTTTCAAGCCTTAACAACGGTATAAAATTGCCAATGATTTTGTTTTGATGAATAAAACAAAATAAGGAGTAGAAAATTTGTTCAGAAACTACACTCTCTTTACTTTTCTCTTTTCTTACTATTTGATCCTACTCAGCTGCCGAATGACCTTTTTTTAATGCTTTTTACTATTTTATCTGAGTTTTTTTGGTCCCGGCTAGACTAAAGTCATAAATGTTTGTTTTGTGGGTGGACTCCTGGCTTCCAGGAATAGGTGGATCTTGCTATCATGAGATGTTGTTAAAATAATTATTGAGCATTTGTATTTTGCTTCTTTGTAATGAGACGTTTCTTTGTTTACATGCGTCTAAGTTTAGAACTCCCCTATCTACCACCCACGTCTAAATTTTTAGTAATCAGTGCTGAATATTTGACCGTTTTTACCAGTATTCCATGTTCTTAGCTTCTCAAATAAATAAGAAATCTTAACTTTGATGAAAAAACAGGATCAATTATGTACCTCTGCATTTTTTTGACAATTGAACTACTGTAAGATTAAGTTAAATTTTCTTCTTTACTTTCATTTATTGGATGGAGATTGGTAAGTTCTTGCTTCTTTAATAAATTATTTCGTACAATTATTTGTTTCATCAATTTTAGGCATTGTGGTTCTGATTTGCCTCCTGTGTTTAAATCAACCGATAATGTTGTTCTCCTTAACTTCACAACAAATGAAGCTACGGGTTTTAGTGGATTCAGAGCCCATTATAAGGCAATCAAGACTGTCTATGGTAAGTTAATATTTTGTATTTTGTAACCTATTACTGGTAAGGTTTATACTCGATACCAAGGTGAATAGGAGGGCTGGTAAAAGTAAAGATCACAATCTAGGTGTGTCTAAGGTAAATCTATAACTGAAATTTAGGAAGATCAACTACCTTCAGGGAAGCTTTGATGTTGGTTGACTCCCAAATGAGAATACAAGAGAAACTCTCCAACAAAAGCTGAATTCTAAGGTAGAGGTCCGAATCTGATAGTGTAGAAGATGAATAAGATAATTTTAGAAAAATGTATGTTAAAGTTAAAGTAGGCGTCAGTAGATATAGAATAATGTTTAGGATATACCATTTTCCTTGACAACATCCATGCACTCTTGAGGATCAATGAAATCTGAATCTGGGTCTAAGTTGCACAGCAATTTTCACACTTCATTTGCACACAATAGATTTTGTTGGTTTTACAACTCCTCCCCTTATTAAATTAAAGCAGCCTTACGACTCCTCCTCCTCTCCCTAGGGAACAAATAGGTAGCGGGGAGGGGATATTTGAAGAAACAAATTTCTTTTTGGACGTTCTATAGCTTGTAATCTGCAGTGGGAGTGTTAAGAGTGAAAAAATGGATCGGTTTGAGAAACAAAAAATTATACAGAATCGTTTGAATATTTGAATCTAAATGATCAGTTTCAGAAGTTATTGGTGCAAAAAAAAAGTCTTCAGTCAAAGAGTGCGTGTTAATATTATGAAACAGTACTTGTTGATGGTCTTGGATTATTGTATGACCCTTTTATGTCGTATCTCAAACGCATTTATTCAATGTATTGACATGCTAATCGAAACAAAACAGAATGATGTTCTAGATTCTTAAAAAATTTACTTACACTTTCAAGCAACAATATCATTGAAAATCTAAAATTTAACCGAAGGAAGTCATGAGAACACCAAATAGGTCGACAATTTCAAAGCCTCCTCCAACTGGATTTAATTGATATTGAAGTATAGCGTCACTCATTTACTCTTCTTCCTTTTTCTCCCCCCTAGAAAACCTGAAATGAGTACCCAAAGTAAAAAGAACATTATTTCTTGGACACATATTAATTTGTAATCTCCGATGTAAGTATTAACAGTGAAAAACATACTACACATGCTCTCTAACTTTGTACACAATAGAAATTTGTTCATCCTGTGAGAATTGCTTAACTACAGATGAATATTATGAAAAGTGTAGATTATGCAATCCATGTAAGCTACATTGAGGATATGAAGTTTAAATTAAGGACTAAAATTCGTGAATTGAAGAAATTTGTGATTCTCGTGTCAGATAAGTTCTCTGTTCCGGTTGTCACTATTATATTTGGGATTAACGAGAAAACACTTATCCCGCTATCATTAGAAAATACTCTAAACGGATATTTAGTTTATTTCTTAGATACTAGTAATTTTGTGGGTTTAAATAGTTTTGGAAAGAAGAATTTGGTCCATGTTTCAATTTTCAGAACAACTAGAGAGTATGGTTTCCACATGTGATTATAATCCCATAGATTTTATTTGGCTGTTACGAGCGGAGAATTTTGTCTCTGACATTTCATCAAATAAACAAACTGAAGCACACGAATTCTACTGTATGAAGGGAAAAAAATATCATCGACATCAAACAGTTCGTGGTAACGAACTGTAGTAAGGAGCGGCCTGGCTCAATAGTAACCGGAACTCTAAAAAACGGAATCTTAACGAAAATAGAAAAATATAGAATTTTTTATTTTTTGCCAGAAGAGAGATCAAGGATGCGTGTTTAATTGTTTCTTTGTTAGTTTTTGTCTTTTTTTTCTTAGGGGTGATCATATCATCCCAGTAGTCCTAGAATGTTGTAAGAGGCCTCAGTCTAATGGAAATTAAAAGTTCTAGTGCCCTTTATAAGCGACAAAAAAAGCTGGAGGGCACCTAGGTCCACTACCATGCACATTTTCCCCCCAAAGTCACCGGATCAAAATTTTGAGACAGGCATTCTGTTCAGCTTAGTCGAAAACCTATGTATATGACTTTGGGAATGACTTAGCCTTCCCCCCCCCTCATCCCCCGGGGGAGGTGCTGAAAGTTACAAGCTTTGACCATTGTTTACATATAGTAATGGTTATTATGGAGTCTACAGACGTTTTCCGGGGCACTTTTTCGCTTTGGGGTGGGGATGGGTCGGGGGTTAAGTGGGAGGATCTTTTCATGGAGGAATTCATCATGAAGGAAACGAATTTCCACGAATGAGGCGGAGGATTTTTTAGTGTTATTTAAAAAAAACAATGAGAAAATAAATAATTTTTTTTTCAACTAGGAAGTAATGAGCAGCATTAGAACTTTAAAACGAACATAAAATATTTCTTATATAATGGGGTTTGTCTCCTCCAAAATACCTTGCTCTTCACACTAAAGTATTTTTAGTAATTTCAACTATTTATTCTACGGCCTTTGTGATTCAGGGGTCATTAGTGTAAAGAGCAAGGTATTGACGTGGGGGTGAACCCCCTCATATACCCAATAAATATACATAAATATAGAAGTTCGTTACGTAAGATAATTTGTAAGGTACATATGTTTATTACTAACAAAAATGTTCGTAAAAAAATAAATAATTAGTTTCATTTTTAAGTAATCAAAAATTGCAGGGCAACTAGGCCTCCTCCCCCACCCCTTTTTTTATCAAAATTGTCCGAGAAAACTATGAGAAACACATTTAGCAAAAAAAAATGAAAATGCAAATTTCCTTTTAGTTATTCATGTGCGGTGAGCCAAAATCAAAACATGCATTAAATCAAAAACGTTCAGAAATTAAATAAAAAAGCAAGTTTTTTTTAACTGCAAGTAAGGAACGACATTAAAACTTAAAATGAACAGAAGTTTTTCCGTACACAGAAGGGGTTGTCCCCTCCCCTTTTTCTCACTTTTTGCGCTAAAGTTTTTTTCATTGTTTTAAAAACTAGAGTTGTGATAAAGAGTCAAACTTTAGAGTAAAGAGCGGGGCGTTAGGGAAGAGACAACCCCTTTGGTATACGGATAAATTTTGTTCGTTTTAAGTTTTAATATCGCTCCTAACTTGTAGTTAAAAAAAAAAAATTTAAAAATAAATGAAGACGATATGAAGTGATCGACGGATGCAATTTTTTTCTGAGGTTCTTCTTATGAGAAGAAATCTTTCTTTGACAACAATCTTTTTCTCCTTCTTTTCTGGACAGTTTTCAGAGTTGTTGTTGTTGATGTTTTTCACTTCCCACCTGGATAGGGACTGATGGATGAATGACGACCATGCTCCATTTTTAAACCCTTCCTGTTTTACTGAGATTTGCTGTTCACCAACAGTCTTTGCTGAAGATCTAATAGTTTCCTTAAAACTTTCCTTGAATTATCACCCGAGCTGCGGTCCTGTAATGTTAAGGCAGTAAAATTTGTTGAAACTCGTACAACATATTTACTTACAAGGGGTAACGAAAAATGAAATAGCCTAGCATTCCAATTACCAAGACAATATCCAGACGTTGTAATACGTCCCTTGTAATGGCCCAATCTATGACCTATATGATGGAGACTAGGAGCAGCAGCATAACAGTAAATATAGAGACCTACAAATATAATTCTACTACTGTTTGTCTGGAATAGTGGGTCAAAAATGTATTTAATGAAACACTAGCCTTTTGTTACAGCAAAAAGATCTCCGAGTTCTTAATGTCAGTTAACAAATCTTACTCTTCAGTGGCGGAGTTTCAAATGTGAAATGATTGCCAAAACATATTGGAGATATGTCATATTGTAATGTTCAACATTTTCTTATACCTTTTCTCCTCACGATACCTAGAAGAGGAAAGTTGAAATTACCAATTCTCTTGGATTCCAGTAATGAACTATAGATAAATATACAACTGCCAGAGGAGAAACTGGGTTCATAGATACTATGGACCTAATAAGTGATAATATGCTCACTTTCACTAAAAATTTTAGCTTTAATACTTTTATTTTTAGAAACAAAAACCTCGCGTAAATTGTCATTAAGGAGAATTATTCTATTTTCAACTGGATTGGTAATGTCAATTCTCCTCTGTTCTCTTTAAGAGTTGATTATGAAACCATCCTTTTTTTTGAGCCGCTAGTTTTTTGTTGATAACTCGACACAGGTCATCCAAATTGCTATGTTCCTTGTTGGGTATGATACCAAAGGGATAATCATCATAATCAAAAGTTACCATCTATTCATAGTAAGGGAATGGCCAGTCAAGGGGTCTTACTTTAATCTGATATAAGTTTTCCTTTCATAAAGTTCCATATCTATTCTTGATAACGCAATCGACAATTATTTTCATATGTATCCTCAAATTTAATGGAGGGGGAGAACTTACTTGGAAGCATTGGAAATAAACGTCACATAGAAATGATTGGTCATTGTGTACATCTTCAATACCAATCCAAAAATGAATTTCAGAGCTGTTCCCAAGCCTGCGAACTAAGAAATGTTAGTTATTTCCTTGCGTTCGAGTTTTAATACTTTATAAATTTGACCAAATCCACTGACTTTAACCACTTCAATTCATAGTCATATAATCTTCCAAAATCTCATCATCTGTGTTATCCCGTAGTCAATAGGTCAAAGGTTCAGTCGCCAGGAGTTTTGTTATTTTAATAACTCTGTAAACCATAGGTAATTTCCTTTTTCAAAAATATTGCTTTGATGTTTGATTCGAACAGTATCACCCGCAGAGGACTGGCCTTTCATTCTAACTTTCTTTTATCTAAATTTTGAGTAAAAGTAACAGTATATTTGAGCGTACAGTATCTGGAAATGAGAAGACGAATGGTTGTGAGCAAATGTTCTGCCAATGAAGCCTTGATTGCACTATGACTATGACACTACTCTGTACCAAATTTAGTAGAATTCTTTTTCATGCAGATGGACAGATTCACTTCCTCGATCTGTCTTAATTTCTTGTATGAATCTTTGTCAAATATTGTTTCTAAAGCATTTGTAATCTCCTGTCAAGATAAGATTTCAATTGAATTGTATTGGAGTAGCGACGTAAAATACTGATTGCAGAGGAAATATACTTATATGGTTTGTTGTGTTGTCGCTGCGTCTCATCCAAAGTCATAAGATCAGCTTGCATGAATTGTAGGAGATAGAAGGCCTTAATTTTTTCAATATTCATTACTGCAAAGTCTGCGATATGGATAAAAAGTGAAGCTGCGTTCATTTTGTAGATATTCTTTTGCTACGGTCTGTTGGAAATTAGAGGCATAAATAAGTGCGTTTGGGACGCTAAGACTTCCCATCTCACCAATATTAGCGGAGACAAGTTATAAAGGCTTATGCATTTTTTGCATCTAAAATTGTACTACCTGATCTGCTACCCTTGTGTTTACTAGCACTAAAGGAAAGAAACCATTTCCCACCCTCTAAAGTTGAATCGTGGCTACTGCTGCTATTTTAGTATGATTTAGACGTAAATATTAGCATTAATGTTTAAAAAGTATCTTTTCCAGAATCGTCATCATCGTTTACTCATCTCAATTGCATTATTCTTTCAAAATATTCCTGTTATCTACTCATACTTAGAGAAAGTTCGTCATTTATAAGTATTTCTGAAAATTTGTGTCAATGGATATAGTTTTTTATAACGATTTTTAGACAAAATCACCTACTAGATCAATGAAATTGTAATTTCTGCTACTTTCGATTAGGACTCGATTACTTATAGTATGAATTTGAATATCACTGCCTTCATTTGAGTAATTTAAAAATCTTCTACTTTGCTCTCCATTGCTAACTGGTGGTAAATCTAATATTTTAATAAGTAATCTTTCATTGGTGACGATGACGACAACACAGATGATTCTGACTTTTTTGAATCTTGTATCTTATCTACAACGTTCACAATAATGAAGGGTTTAATTGATGTGATTTTATTTGTCAGTACGATCAAGTGTGGAAATCTGAAAATCTGAAGTGTGGAGATTGTGAAAAAACTTTCACTTGCCTGAGCTAAATATTTTCTTTTCTGTTTTTGACTTTGTTTTTTATTGGACGGGGCCCGAACAATGATTTTATCCTGTCTAGCCTGCTTCATAATAGCATCTGGTAGTTGAACATTGTCTGTAGTTAAATTTCCGCACAGCTTGGAAATGTTTTTCATTAATTCCAGATCTACATTGTTCAGTGCGACCTTCCTAAGCTTTGGCTTTGAACTAAACAAAATAGAGAAACAATATCAATTGTGATGCAATATCTTCGACGTCAAAATTTCAATTAATATCATTTTCTATTACCATCGGTAGCTAAACTGTTAATTTATGATCAAATATATTACTTACAACACTTATATATTCAAGTGTATTTCGACTTAGGCAAATTACAATGAACCCATATGCTTAGCCTGTGAACTGATTGTAAGCTACAAGTAGGAATTTATGCTGACTTGGATAATTTTTTTGTTTAAATTTATGAGGGAACTTGAGTCACCAACAACTTTGTAGACAAAGTAATGAGTGCAGATCAATATAAGTGTTTTCAAACATTTACTTTGATCAAAATGATTGTGTTGGACAACGGTAACGGAATTTTTTTATGTTCCTGACCTATTATGAGCAATTGAATAATTTTCTCAGACCACTGCTTTTATTGATTCGTCTATATCATCAACAACAAGCCAAGATTTTGGTTCAATTTAATGGATCACAGCATCCTGTCCCTTGATGAATTTATCCTGAGGTTGAATTACCCTTAACCCCATCACATGACTCTTACTAAACACTATAGCAAAAGTATATATTTTCACAGATGTTCGATGATCCCCTGCTACCACCAACATTTCACCTCGATTTTGAATCATTTCCATCCAAAGTGTAGTTTCCCCACTCATAGATTGCACACAGAGAAGAGCTTTGAAGGGTGATTCGGAGTTCAGTATCGTTTTAGAGTTCAAAGGCAAAACATATAAAATCGGATATCTTGTGAATATTATTAAGCCATCTCTGACGAGTACAGATCTCAGATAAAGAATATTGTTTAACCCGAGACAGGGATCTGCCTCAGTGAAATGTCAGTTAGATTCTTACTCTGTCCTGTTTTGAATTTTGTCTAACGATCTATGAAAGTTGGAGTGAAATTCGACAAGATAGCGAAATCGTGTTGCAAATTTTTCTGTCACGATGATATTATTGTCGCCAAAAAGACATTGTATGAGGAGGTAGGACCCGACAAGCGATGTATCAAGCATGTAAACGATGAAGATTATGTCATAGATATTGGAAAATTACTGCACAAGTGTAGTAAGGAAAAGCAGCTGCTACCAAAGTTTCTTATTAATGCCCACAAGAAGTCCCAGTGGCATCTGAGTTAGTTGGAGCTGTCATTACTTCTGCGGTTAACCAAATATGCCGAAAGCTGGACAATTTTATGCATTGCGCGACTGATTAGCCCATCCCATCCCTTTCTATTAATGAGAAGCCTGTGCCTTCAAACCCTCTACTTCAAAAAGCGTGCTCTGACTCGAAGTTTTGGCTGAGAATCTGGAACGAGTGTGGCAGGCCGAGATCCGGTGCTGTGAATTCGGCTCGTATATTTTGCAAGCGCAAATTCAACCGTGAACTAAGTCTGCACATGACAGAGGTGAAAATTAATAGTGCTAACAAAATCGCTGAAAATCCCAATTTGATATGGAAACTACGCCCCAATCCTACTGGTGTTCCTAGCTCTGGAGTGATTCCTGTATCCGAAGTGGGTTAGTCATTTTTCTGAACACTTCAAGTGCCCTGATAGTAATGCTCAACTTGAATTTGACGAAGAGATTGGAAGTATTTTACAGACAAAGCCGAAAACGGGCAGGGCTGTTGTCTTGTCTTGTATTATTAAAGATCTAGTAAGAAAACTGAAGAAAAAATTATCGTCTGGATACGATGGGCTTTGTGGGTATCATTTGGAATTTGGTAGTGCCTTGTTATTTGAACATTTAGCTTTGTTATTTCAGATGATATTTTTTATTTGGGGGTTGTGCCTGATAATCTTTGTATTGGGGTAATTTAAAACATTTAAAAAAAATGGTAAATCAATTTTAGTTGTAATTCGTATCGTCCTATTACGGTGTAGAGCGTATTATCAATAAATTTTGAGCTCCTAATTGTTCATGATGTTCAGAGGATTTGTAAGATGCCCCCCTTCCAGTTCGGTTTTCAGCGGTTGTTTGGGTGCTTCCAGGCACTGAGATCCCTTTGTTCGGCATTGATAGATTCTGTTGGGAAAGGAGAAATTTCGGTGGTGGAGGTACAGAAAATTTTGGTTTTAAGAAATATTTTATTTTATTTGCACTGTTGTTTAAAAATTTATCACCATTTTTTTTAGCGTTAGGGGGCTAAAAAAAAAAAAAAAATTTTTACAAGCATTTTTGTTACGTTTTTACGAGTGACAAAAATTCGAGGGGTTCAAACCTTATTAGTAAAGCTGTTTAGTATCCAATCACTTTTGACTCTGAGAAAGGGTACTATAACTGTCAATCTTTGATCGTATGAGCCCCTACCAAATTTTTTACGACTACCCCTTCCTTGATTCTCACAAAGGAGTATACGCTATGATTTTCTCTTTCTTCTTGATGCTTTTTGCCCAACAATATTATTGGCTAGTATATAATACAAAGGTTCTTGTATTGCATTCTGCATTGTATTGTATTCTGTATTTTATTGTATGTATTGTATTCTTGTATTATTTTAGGATCACCAAGTACAACCACGGATCCTTTACCTGAGACAACTCCATCCTTTGTAACAACAAATTTGAACAGCCAGACTACATTAGCACCACCAATTTCTGGTTTTCAGACCAACAGTAAAGGTAATATGTTATTAATTTCTAATGCTTGTTGTCCAACAATATTTTGGCTATTATATAATACCATGGTTCTTCATTTGTTTTTGTGCAAGAGATGTCATGTTCCATGTTTTTTTTGCATCTTTAAACTTATTTCCTCCCCTTTTTAAACAAATTTGACAGGATAATTATGTTTTTTATATAGTCGGAATTCCATTTGTTACTAACAGTGGTTGAATCTGCTTGGCAGTAGTTTATCTTATCAAAGTTTAGCAACAACTTTACAGTTTTACCATTAGATAGTTATTTTAAAGATTGTTTTATCTCGGTATTAAGTATAAATAAATATAAGTTTTCAAATGAAAGTAGAGAGCGAAACTAAAACCTAAACGAACAAAAAAAGCAAGTCGATAAATTGTAAGTTCTGCATAGCTGATATATATTATCTGATAATTATTATCTACATATGATATCTGATAGTGTAGTAAGGCTTGAACTTATTTTTACAGATATTTGACAGATAGTTGACCTTGAATCTCGATCTGGTAACAATAGGTCAATCGTAGATAACAACTCTATCAAAAAACAAAAATGAATACAACACATGTGGCAAATTTGTTTACCTGGGTAATTGCCATTGAATGGAAATTAAACAACAGCAAAAAAAAAAGAGGAACTATTTGCCAGTGAAACTAAATATTACAGAAAACAACCATTTTGGTAAATATCTTCACTATGCGGTATAGATGTATGAGCTGTCCATCACATAAGGAGATATGTTAAGAAAACAATAGAATATATACCCCACCCCTCAATATGCAAATATATATACCCAGAATTGCACTATGATTCTAATACAACCTTTATTTTCATCGCAAATTCCGCACACTTCCGAATCAGGCTGTATACTTGCACATTCTGGGGCGAGGGGAAAGCTCATCTGTGATGCAAATGAAGGTTATATTTAGATTCAAAATGTAATTCTGGGTATATATTTGCAAATTAGGGTGTTGGGGTGTATACTCTATTAATATATGTATAAATCTATATATATAAAAATAAGTTGTCTGTGTGTGTGTGTGTCTGTCGAGTGACGTCACTGTCCGCATATGACGTCTGTCTATATCTCTATATATAAAAATAAGTTGTCTGTCTGTGGATGTGTGGATGGGTCAGGTGACGTCACCTGAAAAAACTGGATCAGGTGACGTCAAAACTGAAAAAACTAAAAAAAGGCAAAAACTACAAAAAAAACTAAAAACTAATAAAAAAAATAAAAAAGCTAAAAAACTAAAAAAACTATAAAGGTAAAAACCAATAAAAAACTAAAAAAAAAACTGAAAAAACTAAAAAAAGGCAAAAACTACAAAAAAAAACTAAAAACTAATAAAAAAAGTAAAAAAGCTAAAAAACTAAAAAAACTAAAAAAACTAAAAAAAGGTAAAAAACTAAAAAAAATAAAAAATAAAAAAAAACTAAAAAAAAGGAAAAAACTGAAAAATAAGCTAAAATAAAGGTAAAAACCAATAAAAAACTAAAAAGAAAAAAAGGAAAAAACTAATAAATGACGACACTCAAAGAGAAAGCGACCAGGACAAAAGGAATGTTCGATTAGCAATCAACAAAGCACCGGGACACAGAGAGTATAAATGACGACCAGGACATAAGTAAAAAAAAAACTATCTATATATATAAAAATAAGTTGTCAAACTAAAAAAAGGCAAAAACTACAAAAACTACAAAAAAAACTAAAAACTAATAAAAAAGCTAAAAAACTAAAAAAACTAAAAAAAAGGCAAAAACTAAAAACTAAAAAAACTAAAAAAACTAATAAAAAAAATAAAAAAGCTAAAAAACTAAAAAAACTAAAAAAACTAAAAAAAGGTAAAAAACTAAAAAAACTAAAAACTAAAAAAAACTAAAAAAGGAAAAAACTGAAAAATAAGCTAAAATAAAGGTAAAAACCAATAAAAAACTAAAAAAAAAACTGAAAAAACTAAAAAAACTAAAAAAAGGTAAAACACTAAAAAAAATAAAAAATAAAAAAAAAATAAAAAAAAAGGAAAAAACTGAAAAATAAGCTAACATAAAGGTAAAAACCAATAAAAACTAAAAAGAAAAAAAGGAAAAAACTAAAAAAAATTTTCATCTAAAAAACTAAAAAAAACTAAAAAAGGTAAAAACTAAAAGAACTAAAAAAGAAAAAAATAAATGACGACACTCAAAGAGAAAGCGACCAGGACAAAAGGAATGTTCGATTAGCAATCAACAAAGCACCGGGACATAGGGAGTATAAATGACGACCAGGACATAAGTAAAAAAAAAATTAACAAAACTAAAAAGAAGGTAAAAACTACAAAAAAACTAAAAAGAAAAAAAAACTAAAAACTAATAAAAAAACTAAAAAATCTAAAAATCTAAATAAACTAAAAAAGAAAAAAAAGGAAAAAAATAAAGGAGAAAAACAAAACTAAAAAACGAATGTATATACAGACCGGTACACCGGGATACAAATGACGACCGGGACACAGGGAATATAAATGACGACCGGGAAACAGGGACACAACTACAACGGGGACACCGGGGGAAACAGGGGGATATAAATGACGACCGGGACAAAAAAACTAAAAAGAAAAAAAAACTAAAAACTAATAAAAAAACTAAAAAATCTAAAAATCTAAATAAGCTAAAAAAGAAAAAAAAAAGGAAAAAAATAAAGGAGAAAAACAAAACTAAAAAACGAATGTATATACAGACCGGGACACCGGGATACAAATGACGACCGGGACACAGGGAATATAAATGACGACCGGGACACAGGGACACAACTACAACGGGGACACCGGAGGAAACAGGGGGATGTAAATGACGACCGGGACACCGGGACAGGGAATGGTCGATTAGCAATCACCATCAACAAAGCTCAAGGGCAATCATTAGAATCATGAGGTATAGATCTGAATACAGATTGTTTTCCCATGGACCATTATATGTTGCATGTTCAAGAGTCGGTAAACCTGACAATCTATTTATATGCAAAGACAATGGGACAGCAAAGAATGTTGTATATTCGCAAGTTTTACGTAGTTAAAACCATATATATATATATCTATCTATATTCACAGGTGGGACATAGGGACACAACTACAATGGCGCGTAACTATTATGGCGCGTAACGACTTACGCGCGCGGGGGGGCTTGGGGGGGGCGCGAAGCGCCCCCACCAACTAGGTGTTGGGGTGGCGCGAAGCGCCACCCCAACAGCTAGTATATATATATAAATAAGTTGTCTGTGTGTCTGTCGAGTGACGTCACTGTCCGCATATGACGTCTGTCTATTATTATTGTCTATATATATAAAAATAAGTTGTCTGTGTGTGTGTGTGTGTGTCAAGTGACGTCATGTTTGTGTGTCGACTGACGTCATGTTTGTCGACTGACGTCATTTTAAGGATTGAGCTGTATGCGTCATGAAGTTGTTTGTCGACTGACGTCATGTTTGTCAACTGATGAAATTACATACCGGGACACAAATGACGATCGGGACACAGGGAATATAAATGACGACCGGGAACCTCAAAGAGAAATTACAGACTGGGACACCCGGACACAAATCACGACCGGGACACAGGGAATATAAATGACGACCGGGACCGGGACACAGGGATTGTTCTAATAGAAATTGCAGACCAGGACACCGGGACACAAATGACGACCGGGACACAGGGAATATAAATGACGACTGGGACACTCAAAGAGAAATTACAAACTGGGACACCGGGACACAGGGAATATAAATGACGACCGGGACACAGGGACACATCATTAGAATAATGAGGTATAGATCTGAATACGGATTGTTTTTCCCATGGACAAGTATATGTTGCATGTTCAAGAGTCAGTAAACCTGACAATCTATTTATATACACAGACAATGGGACAGCGAAGAATGTTGTATATTTGCATGTTTTACGTAGTTAAAAACATATATATATATATATATATATATATATATATATATATATATATATATATATATATATATATATATATATATATATATATATATATATATATATATATATATATATATATATATATATATATATATCTATCTCTATTCACAGGTGGGACACAGGGACACAACTACAATGGCGCGTAACTAATATGGCACGTAACGACTTACGCGCGCGGGAGGGCTTGGGGGGCGCGAAGCGCCCCACCAACTAGGTGTTGGGGTGGCGCGAAGTGCCACCCCAACAGCTAGTACATATATAATATTAATATTTTTTTGGTCCTATTATTTATACCCAACATACGAGCTGAGCTCTGCTAATATATATTTATGTTATATATTTGTATCTCCGTAATGTAACACTGACAAATTCCCTTAACTTCTTGGAAGAGTCACAAGCGCCAGAAACTACAAGACCCTTTCGGTTACGTCTACTTTTATACAGTGAAATTTTTCTATACGCTAGCCTTAGGTTCTTAACTGCTCCATATATCAAAATTGGATTTTTCAAAGAAAGAGATGAACTAAACGAGAATCTTAGCCAATTTACTGGAACGGAGCAAGGAATTAAGACTTTATTGACAAACAGACGGAAAATTCTCAGATTAGGCTCCTACAGCTATAGATTATTGCTATAGATGATGCTCACAGCTGCATACGCTCCTCTTTCATCAAAATATACTCAAAGCTTTCCTCTTTAAATTCTCGTAATAAGTTCCAATTCCTTCCTTCCAACCTCTTTCACCCCCTACAGGAAGGACCTGCTTTTCCTTTAGCCGTAGATGTATGGCCAAATAAGACAATATTTGGCAAACTATCTTCCGCAAGACATGTCCTATCCATCTCAATCTTTCTCTCCTTATAACCCTAGACAGCGGGATAGAACACATTTTTCGTACAGTGCTAGGCAGCTGCAGTGTTTGAGTCTACGTAGAAATATTACTTTGAAACATGGTTCTCGGGATTGTGCTCAGTATAAGATAAGATATTTATTTCGTAAAGCTTCTATCACTAGCCCCAAGGGACCGAATTCACATTTCGGTGAAAAAAAAATCACAAGAAAGCACAACAACTAAAAACTGGCAAACAATACCAAAACAAAACTAACGGAATGACAAAACCATTTATTAGTCAAAAATATTAAGTTATAAAATGTCAGAAAGTTGAAAAGGTAAAAAAAAACTGATAAATAAAAATGGGGTGAAATAAAATATAGATTAAAACAGGTTTAAAAGAGAAACATATCGAAAGGAGGAGGAAATAAAATAAGGAAACGAACAGAAAATTCCGATATCACCATATCTTCAGTACCGAATAATGAAAAAATTAAAACTAGCGGTTAATTTTATCAGTAATGGAGGGGACAAATGTGTTTCTTTCATACCTGGAGATGAAACAACTGATGGGGAGCAAGAGAGGAACGGGTTTAGAAACAATACGTCAAAGGTGGTCTCTGGGTGGGGAGCGTCTTTTGGGGAAAATGTTTCCGTGCGAAGGTTTGTTTTTGCCTTTCTTGTAAAACGGTGTCACAACGTAACTCTGTTGTGCTCAAGTGTCTATTGCTTGGCCTTTTTCAGAAGTAGCAAGTATGGTACCCTTGCTTTTTTGAAGATTATTCTCAGGGCTCCTTTTTGGATGAATTCATTTTTTTTCTTGATTCATCACGGGAGATGCCAGGATGCCAAACTGGGCCAGCACATTCAAGATGCAGGCAAACAAAGAAAATATAAATCCTTAAAGAATGATAGTGAGGCTGTTTAATTTATTTAGGAGCTTCAGAAGAGAAATGGACGCATTAACTCTATGGATAATATCATTAGCGTGGATATCACACTTTTAAGTTGTAAGTTGTAAAATGTCAGAAAGTTGAAAAGGTAAAAAACTGATAAAATAAAAAAAGAGGTGAAATAAAATATAGATTAAAACAGGTTTAAAAAAGAAACATATCAAAAGGGGGAGGAAACAAAATAAGGAAACAAACAGAAAATTCCGATAACACCATATCTTCAGTACCGAATAATGAAAAAAATAAAAACTAGCGGTTAATTTTCTCAGTAATGGAGGGGACAAACGTTTTTTTCATACCTGGAGGTGAAACAACTGATGGGGAGCAAGATAGGAACGGGTTTAGAAACAATGCGTCAAAAGTGGTCTCTGGGTGGGGAGTGTCTTTTTGGGAAAATGTTTCCGTGCGAAGGTTTGTTTTTGCCTTTCTTGTAAAACGCTGGCACAACGTGACTCTGTTGTGCTCAAGTGTCTATTGCTTGGCCTTTTTCAGAAGTAGCAAGTATGGTACCCTAGCTTCTTTGAAGATTATTCTCAGGGCTCCTTTTTGGATGAATTCATTTTTTTCTTAATTCATCACGGGAGATGCCAGGATGCCAAACTGGGCCAGCATATTCAAGATGCAGGCGGACAAAGAAAATATAAATTCTTAAAGAATGGGAGTGAGGCTGTTTAATTTATTTAGGAGCTTCAGAAGAGAAATGGACGCATTAGCTCTATGGATAATATCATTAACGTGGATATCACACTCTTAGAAAGAAATTGTCACTTTTAGAAGAATCTAAAACACTTTAAGAAGAATTAGAAGAAATTGTCACCCCAAGTAATTTAAAGGTGGACACAGGAATGTTTGGGGGGATAAGGTTGAGATAGAAGGGTGAGGTTTTAAGGAAACACATTTGTATAATCATTGATTTAGAGGAGTTTACTCTCATGTCTAGGGCCGTAGCGTTGTCTGCGATAAAATTGAGGATGCTCATAGGGTTGTTTATTGAGTTTCTGTAGCAGGTTTCCACAACCGTTAGGTCATCCACAAATTTTCATCTGTCAGGAAATTCCTTAGCGAGGCAATTAATCATAATGAAAAAAGAAGTGAACCTAGGAGAGTACCTCGTGTTACTCCATTCTGAACAGGTAGGGGACTGGAATAATGACTCTGATATATGGCTACCTGTGATCTACTCGACAAAAAAGAGGCAAATAATTTAACAGGAAAGAATCAACATTATATTCAGTTACAAGTTTCTCAACTAACATATTGTGGTTAACAAGGTTAAATGCTTTTCGAAGGTCAATGAAAATTAAATTTGGCCAGTAATTAGTTTTTTTTAGAGAATTTTCCCAATTTAGTCAATAAGAAAAAGAAGGTAATGGGAAGTAGAAAGAGATTTGAGGTTCCCAAATTGCACCAGGTCAGTAAGAGGTAGTATTTTTTCTTTTAGTCAATTTGCAAGGAATCTTTTATATATTTTAGAAAATATAGGAATAAGTGAAATAGGATGAACACCTAAATCAGGTTTTCCATCTCTCTTTTTCTTTCTCAGTACTTTCAGATTGACTCCCAGAGTTTGGCGTCTAGACTTAATATCCTCTCTTTCCATACCTTTCGGGGTTTACCTGCTTTTCATTCGGTATCAGTTTTTATTTGGGGCCCAGATTTTATCTGGGGCTGAATGGGGCTACATTTTATGAAAATTTTGCTCAAAATATTTAATAAGAAACATTTTATAAAAAGTGGAAAATTTTTGCAAAAAATAGCAAAATATCTAGGTGGCAACTGACCCCCTCTTAATGGAATCCATTTTAACCGCAATCTAAGTTTTTGATGCAGCTTTTTCACATTTCCCCCCTTTTTTGCTCCTTTTCAATGTTGTTTTTGTAAAATAATTTAATAGGTAATGATAATTTTAGTAACTTTAATATATTTAATTACTTGAGGACTTTTCAACTGTGTTGTTGGTTTTGTAAAGCCCAACTCCCATAAATTAAAGTCACTGCATTGGGGTTGGGATGCAGCTAGCTAGAACAAGGAAGGCGATGCTTTGTTCGTTTTGTTACCATAAGTTACATGCTGTAGTTGTCGATTTATCAACAATTAGTCTCCATTTTAAGTAGGATTCAGCTTGGATAAACTTTTCAAAGGTTATAAAAAAAAGGCAAAGAATCTTCTGTATGCAAGTAAGCAGTTTATTTTTCAAAAAAATATGTTATATGTATTTTAGTCTAATTGGGGGTGCGACTGACGTTTACTCCCATGCCTTTTTGAGTGACCTTTCCGCGGCTGATTGTCAAGACTTTTAATAGACTTATGGTCATATGATCAATACAGGGGGGGGGGGGTAATTTAGTTTAAATTAGTAATCCATTCTCTTAAATTAGTAACCCAAATTGTTAATCTTAGTTGTTTTAGAGAATTTTTGGCCTTTGGGATGGAAGTTATGATGAAATATCTGGTCAAGGTTTCAGATGGACAGTGCTCAACCTATTCTAGGGATATGCTAAATCATTGATTTTTATAATTTTAGTGACATTATGCCCTATACCACTGAATCATCAAGTTTTATCAGATAATTGACTTTAATTAGTTTAGATAAAGTTGGGTCTTGGCCACTGAACCTGTAATGATATATTTGACTGACGATATAGATAACCAATCAGCGATAACAAATAGATAACCAGACAACGTGACCAGATGACCAGATAACACATACATTTAAATTTTTATAGTCAAAATTTCTTAATAATATAAAAGTTTCAAGCTCCTATCTACAAAAATGTGGAATTTTGCATTTGTTACCAGAAGATAGGCAGGAGCTATTGTCAATACGGAAGTTGTTCGTGTAACATCAAACAGTTTGTGGTAACGAACTGTAGTAAGGAGCGACCCGGTTCAATAGTTACTGAAACTTAAATAAATGGAAGTAAGGTAGTAAGTCAACTGGAAGTAAGGAGCAGTATTAAAACTTAAAACGAACAGAAAATGTTACGTATATAAGGAGCTTCGTTGCATCCACAATACATTGTTCTTTACGCTAAAGTATATTCAGTAATTTCAACTATTTATTCTACGGTCTTTGTGATTCAGGGGTCATTCTGAAAATATTGGGAAAAAATTCAAGCTTTAGCGTAAAGAGCAAGTTATTGACGAGGGAGCGAACCCCCTCGTCAATATACTTAATAAACATATACAAATATAGAAGTTCGTTACTTGTTAATTCCTAAGTTACGTATATTTATTACTGAAAAAATCTGTCGTAAAAAATAAAAAATTCTAGTTGCGTTTTTAAGTAACCAAAAATGGGAGGGTAACTAGGCCTCCTCTCCCCCCTCTTTTTTATCAAAATCGTCCGATCAAAACTATGAGAAAGCCATTTAGCGAGAAAAAAAAATTAATATGCAAATTTTGTTTTAATTATTCATCTGCGGTGAGCCAATATGAAAACATGTATTAAATTAAAAACGTTCAGAAATAAAATAAAAAAATAAGTTGTTTTAACTGCAAGTAAGGAGCGACATTAAAACTTAAAACGAACAGAAATTATTCCGTATATGAAAGGGGTTGTCCCCTTGTCAATGCCTCGCTCTTTAGACTAACGTTTTTATTGTTTTAAAAAGTAGAATTGTGACAACGAGTCAAACTTTACCTTAAAGAGTGAGGCGTTGAGGAGGGGACAACCGCTTTCATATACAGAATAATTTCTGTTCGTCTTAAGTTTTAATGTCGCTCCTTACTTGCAGTTAAAAAGAATTGATTTTTTTATTTAATTTCTCATTATCTTTTTTTATATTATGCCAGAAAATCTTGCGCCCCCTTCACGGAAATTCTCTTCCCTCATGATAAATTCCTCCATTGAATGATGCTCCGACGCAATCCCCTATCCCCGACCAGCCCCCAGCCCAACGCGAAAAAATTCCCCTGATATCGTCTGTACCCTTCCCAATGCCCATTACTATATGTAAACAATAGTCAAAATTTGTAACTTGCAGCCCCTCCCCCGGGGAGTGTAGGGGGATTAAGTTTTCCCCAAATTAGAACAAAACGAACAAAACGGCTATCTCACAATTTTGATCTGGTTCTCGTATACGCTGAATGGGACGGTGTGATTTTCGTTAAAATTCTATGACTTTTAGGGGGTGTTTCCACCTATTTTCTAAAATAGGGCAGATTTTCTCAGGCCCGTAACTTTTGACGGGCAACACTAAACCTGATGAAACTTATATATTTAAAATCAGCAATAACGTGTAATTATTTTGATGTAACTATTGGTATCAAAATTCTGCTTTTCTAGAGTTTCGGTTACTATTGAGCTGGGTCGCTCCTTGCTGCAGTTTGTTACCACGAACTGTTTGAAAAACCTATTTATAACTCAACTAACAAAAGCCGGTTACAAGAAATTACTTTAAAGTATTACATCGTCTTACTCCCAACCAGATCAAGCGGTCCCAACCCCAAATCTGCCACTATTTTCAGGGGGAATGTCCCCCAGCTAGATCCGCCACAGCCTATTTTAAGTCTGTATTAGTTTGAGTTGGCCTCAACTGCTGCAAGACTGAACTAACTTGAGTCAAATAATTACTCCCTTTGCTTGAGTAGGCACAAAAAAATATCAATAATTAATTACTTGATCTGATTTTAAAACGTAGATAATAATAAAAGGTAGAATATATGTAAGGAAAATGAGATACCAGTCTGTTGTGGTAATTTTGAAGTAATTTTGTACTGTTTTTGCGACAGTATGACATGATTGGAATGTACTACGTGAACCCAAATTTTACATCTATTGATATTTCTTCACCATATCAAATATTACTTCACCATATATATTACTGTTTTAAAAAGTAGAGTTGAGAGAAAAAGTCAAACTTTAGCGCAAAGAGCGGGGCGTTGAGGAGAGAACAGCCCCTTTCATATACGGGGTAATTTCTGTTTGTTTTAAGTTTTAATGTCACTCCTTGCTTTCAGTTAAGAAAAAACTTGTCTTTTTTTATTTAATAATTGTTAAGACCGGTTCTTTTTCTATAAAAGTTTGAAATGAAGTTGTAGTTTCTGTTAGATTTTACTGATGACGCATACCACCTAAATTTATTTAATTAATTTTAGATTTACTAGCGGAATCTGTCCGTAGGCTGTTACCACAAAAGACAACGGGAAGGTGAAAATCCTCATTTGGAATTAAAAAAGAGGGAATACTTAAAATCCTAACTTCCCTAGGCTATCGAAATGATATTTTAGGATTGTGCTGTTACGATGGTGCTAAAAAACTTTATATTAAATTTTGTTTAATTGTAAAAGATTCATTTTCGAGTCTTGCTATGGCACAGAGGTGAAATAACTGACATCATTACTTTTTGGCTTTTGTGTTTGCTTTTATTTGCGAAGCCGGCTGGTTTTTAAATCATTGTTGTTTTTGGGGGATTTGTATAACAGAAAGTAAATGTATAAGAAGCGAAGAGATATTATTAATTTACATTTTGGATTTTGGATTAAATTTTCATCTAATCAAAGTTCTGCTTTATGAAATTAAATAAAAAAACAAGTTTTTTATACTGAAGGTAAGAAACCAAATTAAAGCTTAAAACAAACAGAAATTATTCCGTATATGAAAGGGGCTTAACGCCCTGCTTTTACGGTAAAAATTTATCTCTCTCTCGAAACTATACTTATTAAAAAAATGACAAACTTCAGTGTAAAGACCTGGCGTTGAAGAGGGTATAGCCCCTGTCATATACAGAATAATTTCTGTTCATTTTAAGTTTTAATGTCGCTCATTACTTTCAGTTAAAATAGCTTGTTTTTTTATAATAAAAGTTTTTTTATAATATAAATTTTTATATCTTTACATAAAAGAACAAGAAATAGCACTTGAAAAATAAAACAAATAACCTTTCCGTTATTAACCTGCGTTAAGGGGAGGGGAATAACCTCTCCATTCCGGCTTTATGTCGTGTAGCTTGAGATCAAGCTGATTCAAGTGTTTTTGCAACAAATCAACCATTTGCATGCATGTTTTTAGATTTTTCCCATAAGTTCAAATTTAGGATAAAACTCAACAAGTACTGAATCATAAATTTCAGAAACCATTGTTTCAACTGAAAACTGTAGTCTGCAAAGTCAATTTTTTTTAGCTTTTCGTTAATTTTTATCTCGATTTCTTTAACTTGGTTTTGTCTTGTAGCCGCACGTTCATTCTTTGTAGCCACTACTAGTTTATGGAGATAATCAGTGGGATCTGAGAGTAATCTATCTGTTGCCAAATCTTGTGGCAATCGGTGTGGTAAGCTATCTGTTACCGAATCTTGTGGCTATCTGTGTGGCAATCACAGCCGTATTTTGTGAAACAGACGTAAACGCCATTTTGGAAGAAATTGAGATAATAGCACGCTTTATTGTAAATTTTCGCGTTCTTTCCATTGGTACCATCTATGTTTGTCTAAGTTAAACGGTTAAGAAGTTGAATTTCTGTAAACAGACGTAAATCCACAAATTCTCTTCCTTCTACCAACTTTTCTTTTTGAAAGACGTATATCCTAAACCCAATTAAAGCTGATTCCTTTGTCACGTGGCTGGATAAACGTCTTTGTATTTTACCAAGAAAAAGGTAAGGCCAAAAGGTAAGGAGAAATCTGATTTGTCTTTGTTAAAGTTTAACTGAAAAGGAAATTGATTGTAAATTTAGGTACCCATTTGACTTATTAACTTAAAGATGCTTGAAGACCCGATGCCAATGCGTTGCTTTGTTCTTCAGCTATTCATGAATAACCAATTTTCAAATACATTCACTGCGGTTTGTGAAAGCTGTTTACACAAATCTCTATCTATTTGTCCCTATCTATAGAAAAGCAGCTTTTGTCAGTGTTGTATCATGAAAAGTAACTATTCAACAGTTCATGAAAACAGTTCACGAAAAACGACTGTTTACGCAGTGTGTCAACTTCCCGGAGCTGACCACTGACCACAGAAAATTCAAATTTGTCCGCGTGATAGTGGAATTTTGCGCAGTGAGGGCAACAGTAGATATTCTGAACGTTATATTAGAGCACCAAGTGAAAAAAAATCCCTTAATGCAATCAGTATAATCAATCAGCATGGTCTTATCATTCGAAAGTCGAGTGTTACATGATTTAGTTTATTATTGTTTATTATTGTATATGTATGCATACGGCTTGAAAAATGGCTTTAAATACAGTCATTCATTCATTCATTCATATACAAGTGCGTGTTTATAGTTTGTACTGTTGTTTAATTCCCTTGCTTGTTTGTCATTTATTTATTCTTTTGTGTGTATATAGCCCATGGGCTTCTGAAATACACTTATCTATCCATCTATCTAATGAAGTACATTCAGTTGAATGATACAAAAATAAGTTGGCTTTTTAGTTAAACTTCAAGGTTGCTCGATTAACACTTAGTTCACTCAAGTCTAGTGGTCTTACTTTTGCAGTCCTATTGGATTTATTGGATTTACTATTTTCGCTTGGTTTAATTCTCTTGTACTGTAAGACAAGTGGTAATCAAGCGTTGAGGGTCCTTTTCACTGAAATATTATGTCGTTCTTAATACATATGCCTTATTCGTTTTTGCAAGAAGCCAAGTGGTTTGGAAGATAGGCAAAATGCTTTGTATATTTTGCTTCCAGGCCAATCAGTGGACTGGAAAGAGTTTAGCAGGGATGCCAACAAGTAGGCGGACGGTTGCCTTGGAATAAAGACGAATGGGATAGGTTGTACTCGCGCTGTTAATTGTTTAAGTAATTGGCAAGCAAAATTGGAAGTGATTGCAAGCAAAAACGCTATAAATAGCAATTGGTCGGTAGCGATTTTCTGAGTTGGAACTATCTTTTTTTTCTCTTAGGGCAAAGATTGAAATACCAGACGTGTCCAATTTCAACCAGTCAAGAATTCAAAAAATAAACGGTACTGGGATCGGTGCAGAACATTGCAAAGCTGAAATTTCGCACGATAAAGAGATTGGTGACACGAACAAATCTCGATTAACTGAAACAGAACAGACATTCTCGTCGGGAGAACTAGGATGAACTTGGAGAATGAGCTGCAGCTTACACTTCAAGAAACCTTTGATTTTCGCATGGATCCCGAGTTTCAGGCATCCAACGGAGAAGTAGAATTTATGGACATCTCCGGTCTAACAGATATTCTTTCTGAAACGAATGATATGAGCTTTACACCCCTTCTTAATCATGCTTTGCGAGATTATTTAGACAGCTTCAGACTTGCAGTATCAGCAGCGTTATCAAGTGACATTCAAGAAAATCAGACACTCTCGATGAATACAAGTTCCACTTTTTCTTCTATCCAAGTTGTCTCAGCTGACACTGTTGAAGATACCTGCCATTAGCACCGAGTCTTGCAATATCAGCGTTATCAAGCGACATCCAAGAACATCAGACTCTCTCGATGAACAATACTTCTACTTTGTCTTCTATCCAAGTCTTCTCAGCTGATGTTACTGAGGATGTCATGCCGTTAGCACAACGACTACTTGACACTGAATCTGACCAGCCCAGGTCACTTATCAGTAAAAATGAGCTTACTCCATCTACTCGTTCAACAAGTTTGCGTATTTAGCCAGCTGCAGAACCAGTTATTGATATTGACAACGAAGTTTCTTTGATCAAAGAAAGACCCATTCTCTCTGGGTGCAATTTGGGGAATTGTAAGCTTCAGTGCTCACGTATTACCCAGGAGCTGCGAGAAAGGCTAAATTAATCTTTCTGGTTGCTGGATTTGAGGAGAAACTCAAGTGGCTTAAGCCATACATCACAGCCAGCAAGCGAAGGCGAGTCGAATTTGCCAAAAATTCTTCCATCAGAAAGAACAGATCTACAATTTTTTACTTCCCGGTTGATTCTGAACTGAAGCAGGTCTGCAAACAAACGTTTTTGGCAATCCTGTGTTACCCCTCGAAATCCTACAAGATCATTCAGCATGCTCTTCGCAAGTACACAGATGATTCACTCAAACTCAGTGGAGTGGTGGACAGACGAGGAATGGCTGTGAGAGAGAATGCAAAGATTTATGGAGAAGCACGAAGAATGCTCGTTCGACAACACATTATGAAATTTGAGCCTTCTATGGCGCACTATTGGCGTAAGCACTGTCATAACATGAAATATCTCTCAAGAGAAATTACCAATACTTTCAAGGATTTTAAAGAAAAAAATCCCAGAGTGGAGATTGGTCTAAATATGTATCGAGAAGAACTGAAGAAAAAACCTGTCTCCTTTAAAATGCCTTCTACTAATGAATGTGATACCTGCTTACATCTATCAGCCAAAATCAGTGCCGGATCAGCTCCTGAAATTTAGGTAAAATAGCTGGAAAAGCATCAAGAGAAGTATACAAAAGTGAGGAACCTTTATGCTACTGACGCCGATCGTGTATGGATAAGCACCAAAAGGGTTTACAGCTTCAACTTACCCATGATGCCGTCTTCAAAAAATGCTTTTTTCATCAGTCGTCCCGTGACCTCCAATGAGACCTTTGCCCCAGCTGGTACAAGGAACCTGACTTGTCCCTCGTATTGTGTGACTTGGCACGAGGCACTTTCTAAAAGAAATGCAGAGAACGTTGCAAGTACTCTTCACAAATTCATTGAAGTTCAGACTGGTCTTGCAGTGAAAGACATCATACTGTACTGTGACAACTTCTTACCTCTTACATCTTCTTGACTAATAATATGGGACACTATACCAAATCCATGTAAAATTAAAATATACACTTCAGGATGCCCAAAAAATCAAAATAAATGTTGGTAAGGAATGGGGTCACCACCACCTGCGGGATCAAAGAAAGAAGCTTTTAAGTTACGCTCAATTAATAATATAGCCATCCAAAACAAGAATTGGAAACTCTACACTGCTTTGGTTCAGATTGTCAACGCATCAGAAACCACAATCAATCGAATTTATTTTCGTCACTTGACAAAAGACCATAGTCATATGAGTACGGACACAGTTCTTGCCAACATCCAGTCTAATATTCGTCACTTCAAAGCCGTATGCTCTTTCTAGAGCCTAAACGAGCTAATTTTCCAAGTCTGGGGAAAATGAAATCCTGAAAATGTGCTTTGGAGATTTCAGATTGTGGAAATTAGGGAGAAACACGAAAAAAATGCCATGTAACTTAGTTGATATTGTGCAGGTTTCTTTTGTCAGAGGCAAACAAACCATGTCCGTGAAAATCGACTTGGAAGAACCTCCTCAAGAATGGATTTCCTACAGCGAGGTTTCGATTGTCAACTTTTCCCCTCAAAGATGTCAAAGCCAAGAGGTGTTCAGAGTAAGAAACTTGCCGTCATACTTGAGAAGCTAGTTCCCTTGATGGCAAATCGAGTCGACCGTAAGTTTTGGCAAACTATGCCAACGTCAACAGGGAATGAACACTTGTTGGGGTCAATCAACTAGGAAGTGTGTATTTTCTTTGTTTTTTTTTATCTTTTTTACCTGAAATAAATACATTGTCCTTAGCTCTTTAGCAGCTTGGTGTGTATATCCAGCCTTGCCATACTCTGTTAACAGACGTATATCCAACTAACCATATAAATAAAAGACTTATATCCAACTGACCAGAAAACTGAAGAGATGTATATCCAATTTTCGTTTGTTCAGAATGGCGTATGTTTTTCAAATTTATAGTGAAAGAGATGTAAATACCAAATGGACTATTTTGTAAGTTTGGATATGCTTGAAAAGCTGCCTATCGACTTCTGCAGTAGCAAAACCCCCAAATTATGTTTAAACGCTTTTACTACAGGTTTATTGGCTCTCCAGTGAAGTGAAGTTTCTGAAACCTACTTTTCTCCAATTTCCACAATTTAAAACGCCGTAAACTACAAAATGTGATTGCATTAAATTTTCAAGCATCAAATTACACAACTTCAGTAATCATTGAAATTTGGTAATACTGTTACTAAATAATAAGTAATATCGTAACATTTTGTAAATGTGTTTCGGCTGATGTTCTGAATTTTGTTTGTAAAAGCGGAAGTGTGCTGTCTTTTAAAATTGACCAACATTACTGTTTTAGGTTGTGGTGGAGTTTTGACAAACAGCTCAGGAGCAATAGCATCACCACTACACCCTCAGGCTTCTCCATCTGGTACTTCCTGTCGCTGGATCATTAAAGGGGAGCCTGGAAGTGGTATTATATTGACATTCCAGACATTTTCTTTGGCAAGAAGTAACAGTTGCAAGTATGACTATGTTGAAGTCTTTGGCAACAGAAGTCTGTTGATAACTGGAAGGTTTGGAAGGTTTGTTAACAATACTAAATTCTTTTCGGTATATATGATTATGGTTTTTTGTATTTCAATCAAATAAAAAAAAACAATTTCCATAACTGAAAGTAAGGAGCGACATTAAAACTTAAAACGAACAGAAATTACTCCGTATATGAAAGGAGCTTTTCCTCCTCAACGCCCCACTCTTTACGCTAAAGTTCGACTCTTTCTCTTAACTCTACTTTTTAAAACAGTAAAAAAATTTAGCGTAAAGAGCAGGGCGTTGAGGAGGAAAAACCTATTTCGTATACGGAGTAATTTCTGTTCGTTTTAAGTTTTAATGTCGCTCCATACTTTCACTTTAAAAAAACTTGTTTTTTTAATTTAATTTCTGAACGTTTTTGAATTAATACATGTTTTGATTTTGGCTATCCGCGCATAAATAATTAAAACGAACTTTGCATATTAATTTTTTTTGCGTTAAATGGCTTTCAAATAGTTTTAATTCGAAGATTTTGAGAAGAAAAGGTGCGGGGGAGGAGGCCTAGTCGCCCTCCAACTTTTCGATTACTTAAAAAGGCAACTAGAACTTTTAATTTTTTACGAATGTTTTCAGTAGTAAAAATATACGTAACTTACGAATTGACTTACGTAACAAACTTCAATATTCTTATGTTTTTATTACGTATATGAGGGGGTTCACCCCCTCGTCAATACCTCGCTCTTTACACCAATGCTTGAATTTTGTCCCATTTTCTTAAGAATGACCCCTGAATCATAAAGGCCGTAGTATAAATAGTTGAAATTATTAAAAATACTTTAGCGTAAAGAGCGAGGTATTACGAGGAGGTGAACCCTACATATGCGCAATAATTTCTGTTCGTTTTCATTTTTAATGCTGTTCCTTACTTTCAGTTGAAAAAACTTTTCATATTTATTTTTTCATTGTTTTTTTAAATAAGGCTAGAACCTCCTGCGTCTCCTTCATTGAAGTTCTTTTCCCCCATGACAAATTCCTCCATGGAAAGATCCTTCCTCATACCCCCCCCCCTCAAATCCCCCCTAAACCAAAAAATCCCCCTATAAATGTCTGTACACTTCCCAATAGCAATTAGTATAAGTAAACAACGGTCAAAGTTTGTAACTTGCAGCCCCTCCCATGGGGACTGTTAGGGAGTAAGTCGTCCCTAAAGAAATAGTTATTTGGTTTTTCGACTATGGTGAATAAAATAGCTATCTCGGAATTTTGATCCGGTGACTTTGGGGGAAAATGAGCGTGGGAGGGGGCCTAGGTGCCCTCCAATTTTTTGGTAACTTAAAAAAGGCACTAAAACTTTTAGTTTCCGGCAGAATGAGCCCTTTCACGACATCTTAGAATCGCTGAGTCGATACGATCACCCCTGGAAAAAAAAAAGAAAGAATAAACACACATCCGTGATCTATCTTCTGGCAAAAAAATGCGAAATTCTACATTTTTGTAGATAAGAGCTTGAAACTTCTACAATAGGGTTCTCTGATACGCTAAATCTGATGGTGGGATTTTCGTTAAGATTGTAGTACTTTTAGGGGTTTTATCCATATTTTCTAAAATAAGGCAAATTTTCTCAGGCTCGTGACTTTTGATGGGTAAGACTAAACTTGATGAAACTTATATATTTAAAATCAGCATTAAAATAAGACTCTTTTGATATAACTATTGGTATAAAAATTCTGTTTTTTAGAGTTTCGGTTACTATTGAGCCGGGTCGCTCCTTACTACAGTTCGTGCTCCTTACCCACGAACTGTTTGATTGAACTATTGGATTATAGGATTTGTTTTGACATAGGATTTTCTGTCTGGAAGGCTTTAAAAGAGTATTTCTCCTGTTCTGGTTGTTGCTCAAAATTGTTAAAAACAGCTTTCTTTTGATCAATAGAAAAGTAATGCTCGATAACAAGAATGCTTATAATGATGATCTAATCTTTTCATAACTACCATTAACCAAAGATTATATCGAAGAAATAGAAAATAGAAAGAAAAGAAAAACTGAACATACAATGAAAAAGATGAACTAAAATTATCAGAGAGGCTTCGATTAGAGGCTTCGGTGCCGCTTATGGACCTTCAAAACTTTTTTTTTTTTTTTTTTTTAATCAGAAGCCGAAGAAACATGCTATGAAATTAGAAGACAGAGCTCTCCCCTGAAAATAAAACTATAAATACAAAATAGAACAAAAAATTCTTGAATTTCAGTATGGGTTTCCAGTTTCCACTTTTTAATCAGACCATCTCATGCACTGTAAAATCAAGGCATCCAATTCCTTTATTACTGTAGTCTGATTTTGTGATTCCTTTAGTTTTTCAATTTTCTTATTTTATAGTTGGTCTCTGAATTCACCTCCTAAGTTTAAATGTCTGGAACCCAGTTGAATCTGGTTCAAAATCCTACAAAAAATTAAAATTTTTAAAGGAAATTATATACTATTTCAATATCTGAGTGTCAGCAGAATTTGGATTAAAATTTTCAAGAACGTATATCTACAAACATTTGAAAATGTAGTTTTTTCAACCCTGAGCTTAATGCTCATCTTTTTCTTCTGCTTTGTTTTTGTTTTGTTTACTCAGATTTTTGCTGATTACATCGTTCTTAATTCTGCAAAGACAGGTGATCGGTTTTACTTTTTCTTTTTATTTATATATCTAGTAAAGATTTAATGCTTCAAACCCTAATTTCAAAATTAAACCTAAAACAATAAAAAAAATAGTCCCCAATCGTTACTTCGATGAATAAACTCACAAATTTTATACTCATTTTTCGATTATCTTTTAGTTTCACATTCAAAATCCACAAGGAGTTTCCTGCAATAGCTTTCAGGAACCTCGTTCTGCAATCTCATTCTTTCAGGAACGAGATTCTAGAACTTCTACGACGGAGATAAATTCATGAATTTATAAAAGCTCAATGTATTTTTAACTTATAAACGATCTTGGATCGACTGCAGAGGCTCGTCATCAGGGTCTTTTGAAGTTCCTGCAAAAGCTGTTGGATATTGAGCACGTTTCAATGTATTAAAATATGATGTGGCTGTTTGTAGGACCTTAAAAAAAAGGATATGATTATCTGCGACTGGTCTGATGCACAACGTGAAAAGAAGCGACAAAGACGCATCAGAGGGAAAGGCTTTTGCATCTTAGGATAACTTCTAGCCTCCTGAAACAGGAGGATCTCACTTTGCCGAGATATTCAATTTATCTGAGATCTTAGGAAAAGTGGATTCCAAGAAAGCGTAGTGCATCTGGTCTTTTATTACCTCTCCTTTAAAGAAAAAATCAGAACAAGCCCTTGCCTTTTGCTTTTACAAAATGGGAAGCTCATGTTTTTTTATGCATCAAAGGTGACAAGCCATGTATCCAAATCACCCAAAATTTTTTTGCCATTTTTGCCAGTCAATGCCTTTTTAATTGTCCACTTCATAAGCAAATGTTTGATGAGAACAAGGATCATTTTTGCACCTCTGTATTTTTTGACAAGTGACTATAATGTGACTTGAAGATTAAGCGAATTTAAGAATTTATCTTTCCTTCCAAGAATTGGATTGACATTGGTTAGTACTCGCCTCTTTTTTCAATAATGAAAACAATTTTTTTTTATCAATTTTAGGTTTTGTGGGCAAACTACACCCCCTGTTTTAACATCAGTGGACAATGTTATGACAGTTGTGTTTAAAGCCGATTCTAACATTGCTGCTGAAGGATTTACTGCTGTCTACAGTATTCAGAATACCACTTACGGTAACATTTTTTATTTTTAAAAGATTATGTTTTATAAGATATGTGACTGTTTTTCAAGGACACGCAATTTGGCTTAGCGCTAATATGTTGCTCGTTAGTTGAAATTTAAATAGCTCGAGAATATTTTCCAATTTTTATTCCAAATTCTGAAAATAAATTGAAAACCAAGTATAAGTATTTAAAAAAGAAATGCTTTTGTAGTTATAGAAGTCCTGGCTAGGTATATCATTGACGAAAAATATGCAGTAGAGAAATATGAAAAATGTGAAGCAGGGAAACATAAAAAATATGAAGTAGAGAAATATGAAAAAATATGAAGTAGATAGCTAAGATGTGTTATCTTGGCAACTGATGAAACAGATCGTGTGTGCTTGCTCGTGGCAATCGTAAGGTGAAATTTAGTTTCGATCACTGTGATTTGAGGCGATTGAAGTGATTTAATGATGTTACTTATATAAAATGTAGTTAGATACAAATATGATTTTGTTGTTTCTTTATTTTTCCTTTTTATTTATTTTGTTTCTTTGTTGTTGCTCCGTCCCTTTTCTTGCTATTAAATAAAAAAACAAGTGTCTTCAAACTTAAAACGAACAAAAAATATTCCGTATATGAAATGGGTTGTCCCCTCCGCAATGCCTCGCTCTTTATGCTAAAGGTTTTCTTATTGTTTTAAAAAGTAGAGTTGTGACAAAGTGTCACAACTCTACTAAACCACTTTTTTTATTATTTACTTTTTATTTTTTGTACGAACGTTTTTATTAGTAATAAACATACGTACCTTGCGAATTAACTTACGTAAAGAAATTCTACATTTGTGTATTTTTGACTCTTTGTCACAACTCAGCTGAAGTTTGAATTTTTGTCACAACACTACTTTTAAAAACAATACAAAAAAACCTTAGAGTAAAGAGTGAGGTGTTGTGGAGCGGCAATCCTTTTTAAATACGGAATAATTTCTGTACGTTTTAAGTTTTAATTTTGATCCTTGCTTACAGTAAAAATTTTTTTTTATATATATTTAATTCCTAAAAGTTTTTGAATTAATTCATGTTTTGATTTTGGCTCACTGTACAGGAATAAAAAAACGATATTTGCATTTTTTTTTTTTTTGCTAAATGGCTTTCTCATAGTTTTGATCGGACGATTTTGATAAAAAGAGGGGTCGGGGAGGAACCCTAGTTGCCCTTCAATTTTTGGCTACTTAAGAATGCAACTAAATATTTTTTTTTTTGCACGAGCGTTTTTGTTAGTAATAAACATAATTACCTTACGAATCAAGTTACGTAACGAACTTCTATATTTTTGCTTTTTATTACGTATATGAGGGTGTTTTACCCCTCGTTTATACCTCGCTCTTCACACTAAAGCTTGAATTCTATCTTAAATCTTTAAGAATGACCCCTGAATAACAAAGGTCGTAGAATAAATAGTTGAAATTACTAAAAATAATTTACCGTAAAGAGCGAGATATTGTGGAGATGACGAACCCCCTTGTATAAGTAATATTTTATGTTCGTTTTAAGTTTTGATGCTACTCATTACTTCTAGGTGATTTTTTTAAAAATGTATTTTCTCATTGTTTCTATTTAATAATGCTAGAAAATCCTGTGCCCCTCGTGGAAATTCTCTTTCCTCATGATAAATTCCTCCTTGGAAAGATCCTCCAACATAACCCCCTCCCACCAACCCACCCCCACCCCAACTTACATAAGTCCCCCTGAAAACGTTGGTACACATCATAATAACCATTACTATATGCAAACAATGGTCAAAGTTTGCAACTTGCAGCCCCTCCCCTGGGGACTGTGGGGGATTAAGTCGTCCCCAAAAGACATAATTATTAAGTTTTCAACTACGCTGAATAAATTGGCTATATCAAAATTTTGATCCAGTGACTTTGGGGAAAAAATGACCGTGGGAGGAGGCCTAGGTACCCTCCAGCTTTTTTGGTCACTTAAAAAGGGCACTATAACTTTGAATTTCCGTTAGAATGAATCCTCTTCTAACATTCTAGGACCACTTGGTCGATATGATCACCCCTGAAAAACAAAACAAAAAAAAAACAAATAAACATGCATCCGTGATCTATCTTCGCTCCTTACTTGCAGTTGCAAAAACTTGTTTTTTTTTATATATAATTGTTATTGTCTCTTTTTTATATGCGGCTATAAAATCCTGCGCCCCCCTTCACGGAAATTCTCTTCTCTTGTGATAAGTTCCTCCATGGAAAGACCCTCCGACGTAACCCCCTCTCCCCGACCAACCCCCACCCCTACACGAAGAAGTCCCCTTGATGTCGTCTGTACACTTTCCAATGACCATTACTATATGTAAACAATAGTCAAAGTGTGTAACTTACAGCCCCTCCCCCTGGGACTTTGGGGGATTAAGTTGCCTCCAAAGACATAGTTATTAGGTTTATTGGCTGGGGTGAACTATATGTAAACAATGGTCAAAGTTTATAACTTACAAAGTCCCTGGGGACTTTGGGGGATCAAGTTGTCCCCAAAAACATAGTTATTAGGTTTTTCGACTGGGGTGAACAAAATGACTATCTCAAAATTTCTATCTGGTGACTTTGGGAAAAATGAGTGTGGGAGGGGCTTAGGTGCCCTCCAATTTTTTTGGTCCCTTGAAATGGACACAAGAACTTTTGATTTCCGTTAGAATGAGTCCTCTCTCAACATTCTAGGACCACTGAGTCAGTACAATCACCCCTAGGGAAAAAACAACAACAAATAATCACGCATCCGTGATTTGTCTTCTGGTAAAAAAAAAAATACTAAATTCCACATTTTTGTAGATAAAAGCTTAAAACTTCTATAGTAGGGCTCTCTGATACGTTGAATACGATGGTGCGATTTTTGTTAAGATTCTATGAATTTTAGGGGGTGTTTCCAGAAGATAGGCAGGAGATATGATCAATACGTAAGTTGTTCATGATGCAGACACTAACAACGGAAGTTGTTAGTGTAACATCAAACGGTTTGTGGTAACGAACTAAAGTAAGGAGCGACCTGGTTCAATAGTTACTGAAACTCTTAAAAAATGGATGTAAGGAAGTAAGTCAAGGAGCAGTATTAATACTTGAAACGAACAGAAAATATTACGTATACAAAGAGCTTCGTCGCATCCACAATACATTGCTCTTCAGGCTAAAGTATTTTTAGTAATTTCAACTATTTATTCTACAGCCTTTGTGATTCAGCGGTCATTCTTAAAGAATTGGGACAAAGTTCAAGCTTTTGTGTAAAGAGCGAGGTGTTGACGAAGTATTGTTTTACGAAAACGTTCGTAAAACAATCAAAAATTCTACTTGCGTTTTTCAGTAACCAAAAATGGGAGGGTAACTAGGCCTCCTCTCCCACCTCTTTTTTATCTAGATCGTCCGATCAAAACTATGAGGAAGCCATTTAGCAAAAAAAAAAATAATGTGCAAATTTTGTTTTAAATATCCATATACGGTGAGGCAATATCAAAACATGCATTAATTCAAAACCTTCCGAAATAAAATTAAAAAAACAAGTTGTTTTAACTGCAGGTAAGGAGCAACATTAAAACTTAAAACGAACAGAAATTATTCCGTGTATGAAAGGGGTTATCCCCTTCTCAACGCCTCGCTCTTTACGCTAAAGTTTTTCATTGTTTTAAAAAGTAGAACTGTGACAACGAGTCAAACTTTAGCGTAAAGAGTGAGGCGTTGAGGAGGCGGAAACCCCTTTCATATACGGAATAATTTCTGTTCGTCTTAAGTTTTATTGTTGCTCCTTACTTGCACTTAAAAAAACTTGTTTTTTTTTTATTTAATTTCTCATCGTCGTTTTTTATATAATGCTAGAAAATTTTCATCCAAGTCAACTTGTAGTCAACCTGCGATTGTTCCCCAGCGAGAACCTCCAACCGGTACGACTCTAGTTCGTCATTGTAAAAAGACACGATTGCATGGAGCATAAATGGGAGACAGTAACAACGGCCATCAAAGGGGTAAAATTAACCTGGACAATCTGTCTTGGGTTTTTTTCTACAATTGGCGCAACCCCCAAGATCCTCCGACGCAACCCCCCTCTCTCCGACCAACCCCCCCCCCCCACCAACGCAAAAAAGATATCCTGATATTGTCTGTAAACCTCCAATGACCATTACTATATGTAAACAATAGTCAAAGTTTGTAACATGCACCCCCTCCCCCGGAGACTATGGGGGACTAAGTTGTCCTCAAAGACATAGTTATTAGGTTTTTGGACTGGGGTGAACAAAATGGCTGTCTGATGACTTTGGAAAAAATGAGCGTGGGAGGAGGCTTAGGTGCCCTCCAATTTAATGGTCACTTAAAAAGGACACTAAAAATGTTGGTTTCCGTTAGGATGAACCCTCTTGCGACATTCTAGGGGTTCTACAGTAGGGTTTTCTGATACGCTGCATATGATGGTCTGGTTTTCGTTAAGAATCTTTTATTTTTAGGGGGTGTTTCCACCTATTTTCTAAAATAAGGTAGATTTTCTCAGGGTCTTAACTTTTGATGGGTAAGAATAAACTTGATGAAACTTATATATTTATAATCAGAAATAAAATGCTATTCTTTTGATGTAACTATTGGTATTGGTTTTTTAGAGTTTCGATTACTATTGAGCCGGGTGACTCCTTACTACAGTTCGTTACCATTAACTGTTTGACAATGTTCTAAGTTTGTAACTTGCAGCCCTTCCCCCAGGGACTGTGGGGGATTGAGTCGTCCCTAAAGACATAATTATTTAGTTTTTTGACTATTCTGAACAAAATGGCTATATCCAAATTTTGATCCAGCTACTTCTGAAAAAATGAGTGTGAGAGGGGCCTAGGTGCCCTCCAATTTTTTTGGTCCCTTGAAATGGGCACAAGAACTTTTAATTTCCGTTAGAATGAGTCCTCTCGCAACAATCCAGGACCACTGAGTTAATACAATCATCCCTAGGGAAAAAACAACAACAAATAATCACGCATCCGTGATCTGTGTTCTGGTAAAAAAAAAATACTAAATTCCACATTTTTATAGATAGGAGCTTGAAACCTCTACAGTAGGGTTCTCTGATACGTTGAATCTGACTGTGTGATTTTCGTTAGGATGCTTTGACTTTTAGGAGGTGTTTACCCAGTGACACCATTTCAGAAAACCTTAGGGGGGCCAAACACCAATTTTAAGCCCCAATACAGCCTTAAAAATTATAAAATTTTCAAAGATGCCCTTAGGTATCATAATACCTTTGGGGTTCGCATTATGCAGCTTATTTAGGGAGCAAAACAGTACCAAAATGGAACATTTACGGTATAAATCAGAAGCTTACGTACAGTTACTTCAGCAATGGATATCTCCGTTGCTTCATTCTTGCGAAGTCGTCGACAAACTTCTCAAAACCGAGCTCCTTCACTGTTGCTTTCTCAGAGAATATAAGCAGCAAATGCGAAATTCGCTCGTTTTCCATCGTTGTCCGGAGTTAGTCCTTCACAAACGTCAACACAAAAGTCCTTCACAAGAGAAAAAACGCTCATTTGAGCACGATGTTAGCGGGTGTGTGGGGACTACCCTGACGGCCTTAAGAAGCTTAGAATAAGGTTTTTTCAATCCTCCGAGGCTTTCAAAGACATCTAAAGCGTTTGCCGGGTTCTGTGGAAGCTGCGAAAAAAATACACAAGCTATTAAAGCTTGAAACTTCAGCTGCATAGTATCGATTTCCGCTTGATCGAAGTATATTGCGATCAAAAGAAGTCAATCCGAGTCCATAAAATCTTTGGATTTGGCGTTAAGACAACGTGTGGCTTCTAGCACTGGTAACTGGATAGAAAAACATTCTTCAAACTCATTTAACACTTTGTCCAAAACCTAGTAGAACTCTCTCCACATTTTGTCTTCCATTGTTGTGCTTTCGGAGTAAATGTTTTGCTTTCTAATTGTTGTTGTCGTTAAATAGTCTCTTAGTCTTCCGGATATCTTCTGAACTTGGGTGAAGAGAGAGCACTTGTTTTCGACATATCAGCTCCAACATTAATGGCTATCTCTTTAGACTTGCCGTATAGGACGCGGAAATACTCGTCATCACGCATTTTCCTTAGTTCGTTCTTTGTTGCACTGATGAAAGTGCAAGCTTTAAAGATGACCAGATCTGCTGCCTGTAGTTGTTCAGAAAGAGGGTTTATCACTGCAAGAACCTTGTGAATGACATGCAAACTGAATATGAAGGGAAACAACTCTAGTTAGTTCTTAAGGCCTGTAGCTTCTGCTGCTGCCTCCAAGTAAGAAGATTCTTGAACTACTGACAGAACCGCAAGTATGCAGTCATATCTAACCAGGATCTTAGGCACTGATCTATAGCAGTAAGACCAACGTGTCACTACTGTCCTGCCAAGCGTTAGCACAGACACATTGGCAGTTTTTTGGGCTTTGACGAACAACTGGTATAGAGTGTTGCTGTTGGAGACGAAACTGTAAAGTGTTTGCAAAACTGAAAATACTGATGAAATTCTTTGTATTTTCTGCATATAATCGCTAATAACAAGGTTAAGTCTATGGGAATGACAGTGTGTGTACACCGCTTGTGGAGCTTTTTCCTGGAGACGGGCCTGTACTCCTGAAAAGTGTCCACTCATTACACTGGCCTCATCATAGCACTGCCTAACACACTTTGACCAGTCAAGGCCGATACCCTTTATTTTGTTGTAAATGAAGTCGACCAAACTCTCAGCGTCAACCTTGTGCATGAAGCAGCAACTTATGGCCCTTTCTTGTATTTTCAGGCCATGAATATAGGGCAATAAGACCGCGAGTTGTTCTTTTTTCGAGAGATCTTTTGTGTTGTCAGCAAGAACTGCAAAATATTTGGCTTCTCTGACTTCTTTCACGATAGAACTTTTGATTTCATTTCCTATGTCCTCAATGTAGTCATATTCGTACTCGTATGACATGTAATGGTCATAGGCCTTGTGAGAGTTTTTCATCAATTCCATGTCGATTTCCATTAAAAGATGTACTGTAACCACGAAATTCTCTTGATTGGCACTAGACTCCCCTTCATCATGGCCACGAAACTGAAGACCTTGTTGTCCAAGTAATACTTTAGGTTTTAGTAGATCTTTTACGTACTGCCTATTCTCTATTCCTTTTCGTGTTCTTTAGTGAGGCATGACGCAACAGATTCGGCTACCTCCATCACAATAGCTTTAAACTGATTCAAAGAAAAGGTACATGCCTTGTGTCGGTCGCTGTTTTCGTCCTGCCGTATCAGTTTGTAAATGTCTTTCCACTTTCTAAATACTACTTCAATGAATGGTTTAGCTCCATACCTTTCGCCTGACCTTCGCGAGGATCCACTGAAATGCTGGCAATTGAAATAGATCCCCGAGTCCTCTTCATTTGAAAATTCTAGCCATGAGTATGCCAAGCAATAGGAGCTGTTAAATTTTCGTTCGCAATTCCCGATGGTGGTGGCGGGATAGTCAGTCAAAACTGGTTGGTAGGGTTTTCTTTTTTTGCGGGTTCACGGACAAATCGGTACCGATCGTTCTGGAAGCCATTTCCTCCGTTTTTGGTTCCCGCAGATTTGTCTGTGTCACGTCAAGGATCTGCTCGTTTGCCGGTAAAACTTTGGTTGCCGATGAGTTGTCCCCATAATATGGGTTTACTTAATGTGGATTTACTTAAAGTCGGTTTGAAAAACGAAGCCAATCGCCGTTGCATCTTTTTTCTTCTTCTTTCCTTTGGGCTTTTATTTTCCTTTTTTTGCACCATTCGCACCAAATGAACTCATGTTTCAGTAATCTGATTTGAACTTGAACACAACTCAACACTGTTTCACGGTTCTTTATTTCATGAAGGGTAACGATAAACTGAATACAAAAACAGAATGACACCCTGGTTTGGATACCCCTCTTTTCCGGATGTTAGCCTACACATAAATGTGCCGACTGACAGGATTCTTTAATTAGTGGAGACGTTTCAATGTCTCCGAGCCCCAAAAAGACTTTACGAACCCCCGCCAAAAGAGTGACCATAAATTAATTAGGGGGAACGGCAAAAACAGGATACTTTCTTGAAATGCAATAATTGCCGAGTTTCTTGAATTTGCTATTTAGTAAAAATTCACAGTAAAAATAAGGTAAAATAAGAGAAAAAAGTAGAAAAAGGACGAATAAACAAAGAATTACGTGGTTAAAATTTGGCCCCTCCAGAAATCAGAGGGGGTTCATGGCCCCCTCTGCCTTCCCCAAATCGTGCTACTGTTTCCCACTATTTTCTAAAATAAGTCAAATTATATCAGCTCGTAACTTTTGATGGGTAAAACTTAACTTGAGGAAACTTATATATTTAGAATCAGCGTAAAAATACAATTCTTTTAATGTAATTATTTGTATCAAAATTCCATTTTTTTTGGAGTTTCGGTTACCATTGAGCCGAGTTACTCCTTACAACAGTTCGTTACCACAAACTGTTTGAAACTTTATATGTCCCCAGGGTATGAAATACATCCCTTTTCTCCTTGATCTTGGGATTTATGTCAACCCCGATGACCTTGTAATATGATCTTCAGACCATTTTGAATTTAATGGTTATCCCAAAATTTCTATTGTATACACTTGGGGATAATCAGACGTGGTAGGACACTTGTTGCCTTCTGATCACTTTTAACCTAAAAAGCACATTATAAATTTGATTTCTAATCAAATGAACCCCAGTCAATGTTAACACGATCACTTCTTTTGCTAAAACCTTATACGTTAATAATAAAAACCAAAATTTATAGCCCTAGCCCTGAGGGCAGCGGGGGACTCGCCATCCTCAAAGACATAATTACTGGATCTTTCAAGTATGATGAACATAATATCATCTTCACAATCTGATAATCTGATTGGCTTGTGTGGAAGAAATTATTTTATGTTTTTTATCAAAATTTTAATAAGCTAGTAACTGTTTGGTCACAGATAAGCGTTCCTTTTGGCGCTATTTAATTAGGCAATTAAATATTATGAAAAATTATTAGAGTTACTTTTAAATAGTGACATTCAACGAAAGATAAAAAGAAGGTGGTGAAGAAATATCAAAAGATGTAAAATTTGGGTTCACGTAGTACATTCCAATCATGCCATACTGTTGCAAAAACAGTAAAAAATTATTTCAAAATTACCACAACAGACTGGTATCTCATTTTTCCTCACAAATATTCTATCTTTTATTATTATCTAATTTTTAAAATCATATGAAGTAATTAATTATTGAAATTTCTTTTTGCCTGCTCAAGCGAAGGAAGTAATTATTTGACTCAAGTTAGTTTTGTGATCTTGCAGCAGTTGAGCCCTACTCAAACTAATGCAGACTTGAAATAGGCTGTGGCAGATCTAGTTATCATAACATTTTATAAATGTCTTTCGGCCGATGTCCTGAATTTTGTGTGTAAAAGCAGAAGTGTGCTATATTTTAAAATTGACCAACATTACTGTTTTAGGTTGTGGTGGAATTTTGACAAACAGTTCAGGAACAATAGCATCACCACTACACCCTCAGGCTTCTCCATCTGGTACTTCCTGTCGCTGGATCCTTAAAGGGGAGCCTGGAAGTGGTATAAGATTGACATTCCAGACATTTTCTTTGGCAAGAAGTAACAGCTGCAATTATGACTATGTTGAAGTCTTTGGCAACACAAGTCTGTTGATAACTGGGAGGTTTGGGAGGTTTGTTAACAATACTAGATTCTTTTCGGTATATATGATTGTTGGATTTTGTATTTCCATTGAACTTTTGGATTATAGGATTTCATTTGACATACGATTTTCTGTTTGGAAGGCTTTAGAAGGGTGTTTCTGCTGTTCTGGTTGTTGCTCACAATTGTTGACAACAGCTTTCTTTTGATCAACAGAAAATGAATGATCGATAACAAGAATGCTTATAATGATAATCTAATCTTTTTGCACTGAAATTATCATTGGCCGAAAATGTCGTCTGTTTAGTGTCATTTTTATTGTTAATGTGTCATGAATGCTCAAACAATGTTTGATTGGGTTCATAATCCCAAACCTTTTATGGTAGAGGCTTTGGTGCCACTTACGAACCTTCAAAACTTTTTTGTTTTGAGAAGCCGAAGAACCAAAACCAGAAGCCAAAGAAACATGCTATGAAATTGGAAGACAGAACTCTCACTTGAAAACAAAACTATAAATATAAAATAGAACAACATTATTCTTGAATTTCAGTATGGGTTTCCAGTTTCTAATTTTTAATCAGACCATCTCATGTACTGTAAAATCAAGGCATCCAATTCCTGTATTAATGTAGTCTGATTTTGTGATTCTTTTGTTTTGAGTATTGCACAACTACATGAAGTATACTCACGCAACAGTAATTACTTACTTTATGAGTGTCAGCATTTATTTCCATATTGAAGCAATTTCATTTATTAAGAAATAATTACTTTTTAAAATGTTTTATTAATTCTGTTACTCTTATTATTTCTAATTTTCAATTTTCATTTTCAATTTTCTTATTTTATAGTTGGTCTCTGGATTCAACTCCTAACTTTAAATGTCTGGAACCCAGTTGAATCTGCTTCAAAGTCCGACAAAAATCAAATTTTAAAAGGAAATTCTAAACTATTTTAATATCTAACTGTCAGCTGAATTTGGTTTAAAACTTTAAAAAACGTATATCTGCAAACATTTGAAAAGGTATTTTTTTTTTCAACCCTGAGCTTAAACCTCATCTTTTTTCCTCTGGTTTTTTGTTTTGCTTTGTTTACTCAGATTTTTGCTGACGACGTTGTTTCTAATTCTACAGAGACAGTTGATCGGTTTTGCTTTTTCTTTTTATTTATATGTCTAGTAAAGATTTAATGCTTAACCACTAATTTCAAAATTAGACGTAAAACAATAAAAAAAATAGTCCCCAATTGTTGCTTCGATGAATAAACTCACAAATTTTATACTAATGTTTCGATTTTCATTTAATTTTACATTCAAAATTCACAAGTTTCCTGTAATAACTTACAGGAATCTCGTTCTGCAATCTTGTTCTTTTTAGGAACGAGATTCTAGAACTTCCACGACGGAGATAAATTCATGAAATTATAAAAACTCAATATATTTTTCACTTACAAACGATCTTGGATTGACTGCAGAGGCTCGCCATGAGGGTCTGTTGAAGTTTCTGCAATAGCTGTTTGATTTTGAGCACGTTTCAATGTACTAAAATATGATATGGCGGTCTGTAGGACCTTAAAAAAGAATATGATTATCTGCATCTGGTCTGATACACAACGTGAAAAGAAGCAGCATAGACGCATCAGAGGGAAAGGCTTTTGCATCTTAGGATAACTTCTAGCCTCCTGAAGCAGGAGGATCTCACTTTGCTGAGATGTTTAATTTATCTGAGATCTTAGGGAAAGTGTATTCCAAGAAAGCGTGGTGCATCTAGTCTTTTATTACCTCTCCTTTAAAGAAAAAAATCAGAACAAGCCCTTGCCATTTGCTTTTTCAAAATGGGAAGCTCATTTATTTTATGCATCAAAGCTGACTAGCCACGTATCCAAATTACCCAAAAGTTTTTACCAGTTTTGCCAGTCAATGCTTTTTTAATTGTCCGCTTCATAAGTAAATGTTTGATGAGAACAAGGATCATTTTTGAATCTCTACTTTTTTTGACAAGTGACTATATAATGTGACTTGAAGATTAAGCGAAGAATTTATCTTTCCTTCCAAGAATTGGATGAAAATTGGCAAGTACTTGCCTCTTTTTTTCAATAATGAAAACAATTTTTTGTTTTCATTATTGAAAGTTATTCTAAAATATTTGAAAAGGCTATGCTTAAGCGTCTGCTGAGTTTCCTGGACGCAAAGAAATTTTTTCATCGGCACCAGTTTGGTTTTCAGGAGAAGTGCTCAACAGAAAATGCATTTAATATGCTTCTTCTTTTCTCGCGACAGTCTTTAGACTTCGGCCTTGTCCCTGCGGCAATATTTCTTGATGTGAAGAAAGCTTTTGACAGCCTTACACACGAGATCCTTATTGGTAAGTTGTTGCATCAAGGTGTTCGTGGAGAAGCTCTGTCCTTGTTTTCTTCATTCCTAACTGGCCAATCCATTGCAGTTGAAGCTTCTGATGAGCATGTTCCAGTTGAATATGGAGTGCCACAAGGCTCATTTCTTGGGCCGTCGCTTTTCCTCATTTATGTCAACGACCTCTATCGACTATTTAGCGACCCACGATCTAATTTCTGTTGTCAGGTGCCAGAAAGGAGACGCTGTGGTTGGAGCCTTGGATACGCCTGGTCAAAATGAAGAACTCTTTGCATTGGTCGACGACAGCACCCTAGAGTTTGCAGCACCTGATGAATCATCCCTTATCGTCAAGCTACAATTGATGACAGAAAACATATATCATTGGTTTGATGCAAATTTATTAGCTTTGAATGTAAACAAATCGTTTTTTCTTATATTCTCCCGCATAGGCAAAAGCTGCCCTACAGTGACAGAGCTTCAAACATCTAAGGGATCTACATCCCACCCAGCTGACTGGTTTGTTCGATTCCTTGGGGTACTTCTGGTTGAAAACCTGTATTTCAAGTGGCATATTGAGTCAATAAGATCAAAGGTATCTTGAGGCCTTGGAATTATTCGGAAGCTGAAGCGAGTCTTTCCCTTCTTTATCCTTCATCTATTACACTCTCTTATTTACCCTTATTTATGTTACTGCTCGTCAGTTTGGATGTCTACATTTCCATCTTTACTTACACCTGTACATAATCTCCAACTGAGATCAGCAAAAGTCCTGCAGTTTACCACCCATATTTCTGTTGAACTTCTGAAGATCAAAGATATTCATATATTGCACCTCTCTTTCATTGCATTTCAATATTTCCATGGAGACCTTCGATTAAGTTTTTCCGGGCTTCTTGAAATTGTTAGAAATGTCAGTCCTTATGAAAATAGGAACCAGGATGATGTGCTAGTGCCATCCACCCCTGCAGTGTGCCCGTACTTGGGTCTGATAGTTGCTGTCGGACGTTGCTGGAATTCCATTCCAATTGGGATTTGACGGTCCTGCACCATAGGCTCCTTCAAGAAACAGTTGAAGAATTTTTTAATTAAAAAAAAAATTACTTAGATTATAATACTGATCAGTTATTTATATTGTTTAAATGTTTAGATTTAAATTATTTAATTAATTACTTAGATTGATTTCAATCATTTAGATTTGGGTGGTGTGAGTGTTGGATCCTCTATTAATTTTATTTTTTATTTTTTTTTTTTTAATAAGGTGTTGCGGAGACTGGTTGTACTCGGGTGAGGATTGGTGAGTAGAATCTAAATATATTTTAAGTGTGAATGTATTTAATAGTTATTTATATTTTGTTTTGTTGTTGTTTTTTCCCAAATAACGGGCCATTGAGCCCTTTGGGATATTTTTGTTTATAAATGGATGTATATTGATAATAAAAGGAACTTGAACATTAATTTTAGGTTTTGTGGGCAAACTACACCCCCTGTTTTAACATCAGTGGACAATGTTATGACAGTTGTGTTTAAAGTCGATTTTAGCATTGCTGCTGAAGGATTTACTGCTGTCTACAGTATTCTGAATACCACTAACGGTAACATTTATTTTTTATTTTTAAAAAATTATGTTTTATGAGGTACGTAACTGTTTTTTCAAGGAAAACCAAGTATCAAATCCATTGAAAACCAAGCATTAGGATTTAAAAAAGAAATGCTTTAGTACTTATAGATGTCCTGGCTAGGTATGTCATTGACAAAAAATATGAAGTAGAGAAATATGAAAAATATGAAGTAGATAGCTAAGATGTGTTATATTGGTAACTGATGACACAGATCGTGTGTGCTTGCTTATGGCAAACGTACAGTTAAATTTAGTTTCGATCACTGTGATTTGAGGCGACTGAAGTGATTTAATGATGTTACTTTTGTAAAATGTTGTTAGGTACAAATATGATTTTGTTGTTTCTTTATTTTTCTTTTTTATGTATTTTGTTTCCTTTTGTTTCCTTTGGTATTGTACCGTCCTTTTTCTTGCTATTAAACAAAAAAAACAAGCTTTTTAAAGCTTAAAACGAAAAAAAGTTATTCCGTATATGAACTGGGTTTTCTTTACGCTAAAGTTTTTCTCATTGTTTTAAAAATTAGAGTTGTGACGAAGTGTCACAACTCTACTAAACCACTTTTTTTTGTACAGACATTTTTGTTAGTAATAAACATACTTACCTTACGAATTAACTTACGTAACGAACTTCGATATTTGTGTATTTTTGACTCTTTATCACAACTCCACTGAAGTTTGACTCTTTGTCACAACTCTACTTTTTAAAACAATAAAAAAAAAACTTTAGCGTAAAGAGAAAGGTTCTGTGGAGGGCAATCCCTTTCAAATATGGAATAATTTCTGTTTGTTTCAAGTTTTAATTTCGCTCCTTACTTGTAGTTAAAAGAATTTGTTTTGAATATTTTATTTCTGAAAGTTTTTTAATTAATGTTTTGGATTAAATGCATGTTTTGGTTTTGGCTCATGAATTCAGTGGATATTTCGGCTCTATGTCCAAGAGCCATCTTCAGCACAATACGAGAAAGAAATATATATATATATATATATATATATATATATATATATATATATATATATATATATATATATATATATATATATATATATATATATATATATATATATATATATATATATATATATATATATATATATATATATATATATATATATATATATATATATATATATATATATATATATATATATATAAATATATATATTATATATATATATATATATATATATATATATATATATATATATATATATATATATATATATATATATATGTGTGTGTGTGTGTGTATATTTTTCTTTCTTTCTCGTATTGTGCTGAAGGCCCTTGGACATAGGGCCGAAATATCCACTGAATTGATTTCCACTGTCTTGAAAAGATTTGACAGCCATTTGCAGGGACCGTTGTTCATACATCTGGATCTCAAGGCCTGCTGCAGTTGTCTTCCTGCAGAGGATCCTCCCACGGTGCTATTCTGTGTCACCATGCAATTTAACCCATTACTGGGAGAAGGTTTGTAACTCACGGAACATATGGGCAAACCGGTAGGCCCTGTTGAGTTCACATTTGAGGGACCTTCTTCCTCCTCCACCTGTATTTATGGGCCCGGGTGAGGGGGCCCTAGTTTCCATTATGGACCCGAAGGGACAATGTCCCCATTGGTCAGTACCTCCTATGGAGGTATTCTACGTACATGTACGGCATTCTCCTATCGCTAGATGGGGACACGCCGATTAGCCTCACAGAAACAGTAGAACTTTACAGAAACAGTAAAAAAAAAGCCCGTCAGTTCGACACAAATACACTATCTGCCTTATATTAGGAGTTTTAGTTTTCCCCAATAAATTTTCCCCAGTCAGTTTGAGGCGAGATATGAATTATATTTTCTTGCAGTAGCAAGAAGCAGAGCAACAAATACAAATATCATAAATACGCATTTCAGCAACAACAAAACTGAAATGAAAGTGTTGGGAAAGATTGACAACCGTAAATCTACATATTCATACTAGTTCTAATTCTTCCAATTTAGTTTTCCTTAGTCAGTTATATATAATATTTATAAATATATATTCTTACACTAGCAAGAGCAGAGGCAACAGAGAAGAAATTTAAAAATGAAATTTCACAGAAACTGTAAAGTGTGCGTCAGATCGACACATCTCTACTATGTAAGCTATAATATATGTTATAATTCTTCCCTATTAAGTTTCTTCAGTCAATTTATGAAAAATTTTTATTACTTTTTCTTACATTACCAAGAACCAAAAGGTGTGCGCGTAACTGAACCCCCGTTTAAAGGCATCTCCATGCATCTCAACCCCACCCAAATCAACCCCTGTTTAACACCACTCAACACTATGCCGAAGAATAAGTTTGAAGTAGTGTTGATAAGAAGTTCAAAATTTTGTTTTTGTTTCGTTTGCAATTCCTAACTTAAATTACCCATTTGGGTAGCCCCAAAACCAAAATCATTGCCCAATATTGTTTTTTGGTTTTATTGCAAACTATGAGCTTTACAGATAGATCTTGGGCAATAATTTGACATGGGGCACATGAAAACTGAGATTTTATAGCTGGTTCTCTAAGCTGTTTCAGTTTGACTTTTGAAGTTACATAAAAGTATTTTATTTGAGTCATCAAACAGTTCGTGGTAACGAACTGTAGTAAGGAGCGACCCGGCTCAATAGTAACCAAAACACTAAAAAACGGGATTTTGATACCAATAGTTACATCAAAAGAATCATATTTTAATGCTGATTTTAAATATATAAGTTTCATCAAGTTTAGTCTTACCCATCAAAAGTTATGAGCCTGACAAGATCTGCTCTATTTTAGAAAATAGGGTGAAACGCCCCCAAAAAGTCATAGAATCTTAATGAAAATCACACCATCAGATTCAGCGTATCAGAGAATCCTATTGACAAGTTCCAAGATCCTATCTACAAAAACGTGGAATTTTGTATTTTTGCCAGAAGACAAATCACGGATGCGTGTTTATTTGTTTGTTTTTTTTTTGTTTTTTTTTTCCAAGGGTGATCGTATCGACCCAGTGGTCCAAAAATTTTTTTGAGAGGGCTCATTCGAACGGAAATGGAAAGTTCTAGTGCCCTTTTTAAGTGACAAAAAAAACGGAGGGCACCTAGGCCCCCTCCCACGCTCATTTTTTTTCCCAAAGTAGTCGGATCTAAATTCTGAGATAGCCAGTTTATTCAGAATAGTCGAAAAACCTCATAAATATGTCTTTGGGGACGACTTAGTCCCCCACAGTCCCCGTGGGAGGGGCTGCAAGTTGCAAATTTTGACCAGTGTTTGCATATATTAATGGTTTTTGGGAAATGTAGAGACGTTTTCAGGGGGATTTTTTGGTTGGGAGGGGGGGATGAGAAGAGGGGGCTATGTGGGGGAAACTTTCCATGGAGGAGTTTGTCATGGGGGAAGAAGATTTCCATAAAGGGGGCGCAGCATTTTCTAGCATTATTTTAAAACAAAATAATGAGAAAAAAATTATGAAAAAGTTTTTTTTTTTCAACTGGAAGTATGGAGTAGCATTAAAACTTAAGACGAACAGAAAATATTACGCATATAAGAGGTTCACCTCCTTCTAATACCTCACTCTTTACGCTAAAGGATTTTTAGTAATTTCAACTATTTGTTCTATGGACTTTGTGATTCAGGGGAACAATTTAAGCTTGAATGCAAAGAGATATTGACGACGTATTGACGAGTGGGCTAATCTTCTCATATACGTAATAAAAATATACGAACATAGAAGTTTGTTACGTAAGCTAATTCGTGAGTTACGTATATCTTTTACTAATGGAAATGTTCGTAAAAACTAAAAGTTCTAGTTGCTTTTTTAAGTACCCAAAAAATTGGAGAGCAGCTGGGCCTCCTTCCCCTCCTTTTTTCACAAAATCATTCGATCAAAACTATGGGAAAGCCATTTAGCCAAATAAATAAATATGCAAATTTTGCTTTAATTATTTTTCTGCGGAGAGCCGAAATCAAAACATGAATTAACTAAAAAATGTTCAGAAATTAAATAAAAAAAAAGTTTTTTAAACTAAAAGTTAGGAGCGAAATTAAAACTTAAAACGAACAGAAATTACCCCGTATATGAGAGGGGCTGCTCCCTCTTCAACGCTCTGCTCTTTACGCTAAAGTTTTTACTGTTTTTAAAAGTAGAGTTGAGAGAAAGAGTCAAACTTTAGTGCAAAGAGCAAGGTGTTGAAGAGGGAGCAGTCCCTTTCATATACGGGGTAATTTCTGTTCGTTTTAAGTTTTAATGTCGCTCCTTACTTTCAGTTAAAAAAACTTGTTTTTCTTGTTTGATTCCATATAAAATCAACCTGAAAATGAGTCTCTGTGTTACAAATTCTGAAAATAACCTGGTAGGTTTTTTTCAATCCTGGATATAACGAACAATAAGAATTCTCTGGTCACTTTCTGTAACAGGGCTATACAGTTATCAATAATCTTGACGATTTGACTTATTTATATAAAGAAAAACAAATACTAAAGTCGTTTCGCTTTTGTATGAAAATAATTTTTATTTTTCATATTTACAAATTAATTAAAATATAAGTTTTTATTGTTTTAAGCAACTACATTTAGTATAAAAAGTAGTTTGAATCTCTAGATACTTCTCGAATAATAAAATAATCGTGTTTGCTACTGAGTGTATATTTTCCCCATAAATTTCCATTTTATGCATATGCTATTATCACAATATATTTTGTTCCTTTAAATCAAATTGACAACTAGGGTCTATTGCATTCTGTTGTAAAATAAAGTGGCTGGGACCAACAAGCATTCAAGGTAGATCTATATTTTTCTTTGCTTTTGCTTCGATTAAACAATTAAAAGAGGATTGAGTTGCAAGAAGGTTGAGTTACACGAGGGTTTAGTTGAATGTGGTTGAGTTGCACGATGGCTCAGTTAAGCAGGGGTTGAGTAACATGGTGTGCCTAGGCGGGGCCCCCACTGGGAAACTCGTGAAATACTTGTAGTCGAGGGATTGGATAGGGTAAGCTCCAATTCCAGTCAAACTTAATGGACGGGAATTTGAGTTTCTGATGGGCTCATCTACTTTGTTGTACTGCCTACTCGTAACAAGTGCCATATGAGCTCTTAGCTCTTGTTTTGGTTCGTTCAGTAAGATTGGTCGACAAACGCACTATTTTAAATGTGGTCGATCTATTTACAGTCGGTTTGAAAAACGAAGCTAATCGTCGTTGCTTTTTTATTTCTTCTTCTTTTCTATGGGCTTTTATTTTCTTTTTTTGCACCACTCGCACTGGATAAACTCATGTTTCAATAATCTGATTTGAACTTGAACGCATTTCAACATTTCGTTGTTTTTTATTTGATCAGGGGTAACGAGAAACTAAATACAAAACTGGAATGACACCCTGGTTCGGATATCCTCTTTTTCAGATATTAGCCTACACATAAATGTGTCGACTGACGGGATTCATTAATCACTGGAAACACTTCAATGTCTCTGAGCCCAAAAAGGACTTTCCCTGTCTAAAGGGTGACCATAAATTAATTACGGAGAACGGCAAAAACAGGATACTTTCTTGAAATGCAATGTTCGTCGAGCATCTTGATTTTGCTATCTAGTAATAATTCATAGTAGAAATATGGTATAAAAAGAGAAAAAAGTAGAACAAAGACAAATAAAAAAGAAATTACCTGGTTTCAATTAGACCCCTCCAGAAATGAGGGGGGGGGGGGTAAGTGCACCACTGAAGTCCAAGTAAGAAAATAGTTTTTGATATTTTCAAATTTCTAACTTGAGATACTTCAGAATTCTAATTTGAGATTCTGGTTTAGTTACCATATGACATCATCTAACAGGTGATATTATAGAATTTTTCGTTCTTCTTTTACGAAATATGAAACTCAAATCTCAGGGTCATTCCCAACAATGGGAACCTTATTTCTGGTTACTCAGTCACTTCCAAGAAGTTTTTTCTTAAATGATTAATTATAAGACCTGTTTTAACTAGAATCACTTAGTAATTCTAATTTTTAATCCCTGACTCCAATTTGAAAATTTGAATCCTGTTCTTTGTCACTATTTGCATAAGTCAAGCCATTTAGCGTGTCGCATAGCTATGTGGCATCACTTAGCAATTATAATGGTAACGAAGAGTAGGAAAGGTGGTTTAAGATTCAATCACATTTGCGTAAAAGATTAAACATTAAATACTTTTACTTTTAGGGGTGTAAAAAGAAACATACAATAAAAAAATAGAAATGCATAGAAGACATTTTAAGTAATCAGTATTTCTTTTTGAAAAGTATTTTTAAATCTTGAAATTTTCAGAAAATCAATTAAATTTTTAAAATCTAGATATGTCTGCTAAGCCCAAAATTAAAAGTTGGAAATTCGGCTCATATTTAGCATGAAGTAGAAGAACTGTCCTGTAAAAACATTATTTATTGACTACTAATTTTGCAACTATGGTAGGATGGCATGTGTCAAAATAAGTATAAACATCCTCAAAGGTATATAAGTGTATACAATTTAATGGAAAAATATATGCAGCCTCTATATATATATTAAATAAAAAACGTTTTTTTTTTAAACTGAAAGTAAGAAGTGACATTAAAACTTAAAATGAACAGAAATTATTTAATATATTAAGGGGGCTGTCCCCTCCCCAACGCCCCAGTCTTTCCGCTACAGTTTTTTGCTGTTTTAAAATTAGATTTGTGAGAAAGAGCCAAACTTCAGTTTTTTAGTTATGTTTTTTGGTCACTTCAAAAGGGCTCTAGAACTTTTACTTTCCGTTTGATCGCTGATTTTAAGTACAAGCAATAAGACATTAACTAATCACTATTTCTTTTTGAAAGTAGTGTTTTAATAAACAGTGTAAAATTTGATAAAATCGCAAAAAAATTTAATCAAAATTTCACTTTTCATAACACTGTGGCGTATTTTTCCACTTTTTATAGTTCTTTATATTTTATTAGAAAAGTCTATTTTCCTCTTTCTAGTTCCGACACTATCTATTTATATATGATCAAGATCTACCTCAATATTTCGGAGTCCTTTTAGTTTTAAGCTCTTCGTCAATATTTCCTCTTCTATTCATCCTAAAATATTCAAATAAAGACCAAAATCGTCAGAAAAATATAAACTTCAATAAAGATGTATGCAGGTATGCACTTCAAAAAAAGTATATGAGTTGAAATACCTTTGAAATAAATAATTGTGTGTTTGTTATTTTTGTAGTTGATAGGTATAGATTAGAGATTTAAATTCTCAGGTTTTCAAACTTTGGTAGATTTCTAATTAAAAGTATTTTTAAATCCTGAAATTTTTAGAAAATTAATTAAATTTTTAAAATCTAGATATGTCAGCTAAGCACAAAAATAAAAGTCTGAAATTCGGCTCATATTTAGCATAAAGTAAAAGAACTGTCTTGTAAAAAAATAATTTACGGACAACTAATTTCGCAACTATTATAGGATGACATGAGCCAAAATAAGTATAAAAATCCTCAAAGGTATATACGTGTATACAATTTCATGGACAAATATATGCAGCCCCTATGTATATTAAATTAAAAAAGTTTTTTAAAACTGAAAGTAAGGAGTGACATTAAAACCTAAAATGAACATAAATTATTTTATATACGAAAGGGGCTATCCCCTCCCCAACGCCCCGGTCTTTAAGCTACAGTTTTTTGCTCTTTTTAAAATTAGATTTGTGAGAGAGAGCCAAACTTCAATTTTTTGGTTAATTTTTTTGGTCACTTAAAAAGGACTCTAGAACTTTTACTTTCCATTAGATTGAAACCTCTCTGATATTCTAAGACCCCTGGATCGATACAATCACCCCTGGGGAAAAAAGAACAAAAGGCAATCAAACGAAAAAACACGCATCCGTGATCTATCTTCTGGCAAAAAAAATCCGCATTGTTGTAGATAGGAGCTTGACACTTCTACAGTAGGGTTCTCTGGCTAAATATGATGATAAACTTCTACAGTAGGCTAAATATGATGGTGTGATTTTCGGTAAGATTCTATGACTTTAGGGAATGTTTAATCTTATTTTCTAAAATAAGACAAATTTTCTAAGGCTCGTAACTAAACTTGATAAAAATTATATATTTAAAATCAACATTAAAATGCAAATCTTTTGATGTAACTATTGGTGTTAAAATTCAGTTTTTAGAGTTTCGGTTGCTCAGGGGTGGATCTAGCCTTTCATTCTGGGGGGGGGGGTGATTCTTACCGAAAAGAGTGGGGGTAGTGTCCTTTTTGTCGGCCACAAGGCTGACTTTATTTTTCACGTTTTAAGTTTCCCTGGCGGTCTCTTTTTTAACGAAAATGTGGTTTTCATATATTACAATAATGATTACAAAAACTGTACTTAATCAACTGATAACTGTTTACAAGCAAAATTCAAGCTTCCTGGCTCCACTGTTCGCAAACCTGTCGATTACTCTGTCAATGCTGATATCGATGTCGCGATGTACATTAAGGAGGGCCAAACCACTGAGTCTAGTTTGCCCCATCTGTGCTCTGAGCCAGCTTTTCAGTTTGCTTAAAGTCGAGAAGCTACGCTCGGCAGATGTCACACTCACCGGAAGAGATATAAAAATATCAAGAAGTGAGCTGACATAAGGATATAGGTGTCTGTCACATTCCTTGGCAGTTTCTTCCACTGAACTAGGAAAAATACCTCCTTCTCTCTTAACTCGAAGCCATCTACTTCTCCACACATGCACCTCTGCCAAAATAAGTGTTGCCCTGGTAGACGGCACGGTTGAGCCAAGAAGTTGACCGTACATGCTAGAGATCTCTTTGACGGAAGATCGCAGCAAATCATCAGTACAATTCACAATATTTGATGGCAGCAGTAAGGTTAACCGGAAAGAGTTCAGCGTGTCTCTTGAGAATAGACTCTTTCAGTCACTTATGACTGAGTCGAGAATAGGCATACAAACAACACGTCGATAATATTCTTCAGGTGTAGTATGAGGAGGATTATTTTGATAAATTTGTCTTTGTGTAATCCTTAGAACTTCAACAGCCAATTGGATTTTATCTGACAATTCTTTTATTTGCTCGAATACCAATGCGAACTCTTCGTCACACGTTTCCCGTTGCTTTGCTAGAACATCCAAAAGATCGGAAACGTGGCCATCGGAAGCGCCCAAGTCCAAAGTCTACTTCTGGAATAGCCGACTAAGAGGCAAGGTCAGAGCGCAAATACTGTGTAGACACTGAAGGGAAACCACGAATTCCGCACTATGTAACGCTGTGACAAGCGTCTTTGCCTTCGGAGCGGTCACTCATTCACTCCAGTGACTAATATGTTCCAAAGCCTGGATGATTTTTGGACGTTCGGACATAAACTGCATAAGTGACTCGTGTCACTCGATCCACCTCGTCTCGCTGATTCCTGTGAGCTGAGCTTTTAGAACCTTATTCAAGATGTAATTTCTCTTCGCAGATGCATTAAAAAATTCAACAACTTCTTTTATAATGTCTATGGCATTTCTGATGCTCGAAAAAGCTGAGATTCTTGACAAAGAAAGGTTCAGGGCGTGGTTAACGCAGGGACAACGAGACGTATTTTTAGCTTTTATTGACTTTCAACTACAGCACCACAGTTATTTGATACAATCATTGCACACCCATCCGTCCCGATTCCAACACAGTCGAGTAAATTTAAATCCATTTCTTCTAAACGGCTCAGAACTAGCTGGCCAACCACTTTTCCGTTGACAGTCGGCTCTTTGTCTGCAGTGGAAGGTTAAAAGGCGGCATGATGAACGTCAACAAAACCTATGAAGTCCTCGCGTCTATGGTTATCGAAGGCGTAGCAGAGAGCTAAACTAAGTTGCGATGAATGTGACACATCTGTTGTCTCATCAATAATGATGCTGTAATACCTTGCTGACTTTACTCTTTCTAGAATGACACCTATAACTTCTTTCGCACAACAGTCAATCAACTGGTTTTGAGTTGTTTTGCTGATGTAGGTAGCATTTTTCCTGATGTTTTCAGTTGTTCCTTTAATTTACTGTCGCCACTTTCAGCACGATAACGTAGTAGTTCTCGGAAGTTTCCTTCATTGGAAAGCGGCATGTCATCCAAGTTTAAGCTGCCATCATCCCGATGGCCCCATTGAAATTTTCATTGAGGAATTCGTCATGGGGGAAGAAGATTTCCAGGAAGGGGGCGCAGCATTTTCTAGTGTTATTTTAAAAAACAACGAAAAAATAAATATGAAAAAGCTGTTTCAACTGAAAGTAAGGAGTAGTATTAAAACTTAAGACGAACAGAAAATATTACGCATATAACGGGTTCACCTCGTCCTAATACCTCGCTCTTTACCCTACAGTATTTTTAGTAATCTCAACTATTTATTCTGCGGCCTTTGTAATTCAGGGGGAAAATTTAAGCTTTTGTGTAAAGAGTGAGGTATTGACGAGTGGGCAAACCCTCTCATATACGTAATAAAAACATACGAATATAGAAGTTTGTTACGTGAGCTAATTCGTAAGTTACGTATTTCTTTTACTAATGAAAACTTTCGTTAAAAATTAAAAGTTCTAGTTGTCTTTTTAAGTACCCAAAAAATTGGAGGGCAACTGGGCCTCCTCCCCCTCCTTTTTTCTCAAAATCATTCGATTGAAACTATGGGAAAGCCATTTAGCCAAATAAATAAATATGCAAAATTTTGCTTTAATTATTCATCGGCGGAGAGCCGAAATCAAAACATGGATTAACTAAAAAACGTTCAGAAATAAAATAAAAAAACAAGTTTTTTTAACTAAAAGTTAGGAGCGACATTAAAACTTAAAACGAACAGAAATTACGCCGTATATGAAAGCGGCTGTTCCCTTCTCAACGCCCGCTCTTTACGCTAAAGTTTTTACTGTTTTAAAAAGTAGAGTTGAGAGAAAGAGTCAAACTTTAGCGTAAAAGGCGGGGCGTTGAGGAGGGAACAGCCCCTTTCATAAACGGGGTAATTTCTGCTCGTTTTAAGTTTTAATGTCGCTTCTCACTTTCAGTTAAATTTCAGTAATTAAATAAAAAAAACAAGTTTTTTTTATTTAATTACACAACAGATGTACAATGAAATAATCGCCAAGGCTTTAAACCGATGTTTTAACTGTTTCTATAGCCTAACCTACCTAAAAAAATGGAAAAAATGTAATATTTTTAAAGGTAGGCCTAGAAACAGCTTAGAATTGAATCCCCAAGGAAATTTATTATTATGCACCAAAAGAGAAAAAAAGCACTGGGAGATATGTTTACTGATGTAAATGTCTCTTTGTTTACTTTTTTTGCTATCATAGTGGTCGGGCTTTGTAATATTGGGGATCCTGGTTGAAAGGGATTAATAGGATCCTATTAATCACAGAGTAGGCTAGTTTTATCTCTTTCAACAATAGCCTAGGCTACACCTAGTTACTCAGGCTACAAAACTCAAATTAGATTCAAATCAAAGAAATATAGCCTACCATTTGATTTCCAGGTTGATTTTTTTTTTTTTTTTTTTTTTTTTTAATTGAAAAGCCTAGGCTAAGGGTAAATATCAAGTATTTCTGTGAGGTTAGAGGGGTCCATATTTGGATAGTCATGGTGCATACAATATTTAATATATTTTATTCTCCATTTTTTTTAGTGAGGGGGGGGGGGGTATTTTATTAAGATCACGGATGCGTGTCAAGCTCCTATCTACAAAATGTGGAATTTTGCATTTTTTGCCAGAAGACATCTACGGACGCGTGGATGCCTCTTTGTCACAGTTCTACTTCTTAAAACAATGAGAAATCTTAGCGTAAAGAGGGAAGGGTTGAGGAGGGGACAACTCCTTTTATATACGGAATAATTTCTGTTCGTTTAAGCTTTACTGTCGCTCCTTACTTGAAGTTAAAAAAAAAATTAATTTGATTTCTGGACGTTTTTTAAATTAATGCATGTTTTTATTCTGGCTCACCGCACATGAATAATTAAAACGAAATTTACATATAATTTTCTTTTGGCTAAATGGCTTTCTCATAGTTTTGATCGGACGATTTTGATAAAAAAAAACGGATGGGAGAGGAGGCGTAGCTACTGCAATTATTGGTTACATAAAAAGGCAACTAGAACTTTTATTCTTTTTACGAACGTTTTTATTAATAATAAATATATGTAAATTGCGAATTAACTTAAATAACGAGCTTCAATAATTGTATTACTTATCAAATATATGAGGGGGTTAACCCTCGTCAATACTTCACTCTTTACACTAAAGCTTGATGTTTGTCCCAATTCTTTAAGAATGACCCCTGAATCAGAAAGGCCGTAAAATAAATAGTTAAAATTACTAAAAAGACTTTAGCGTAAAGAGTGAGGCATTATGGAAGAGACGAAGTCCCTTATATACATAATAATTTCTGTTCGTCTGAGATTTTAATGCTTTTCCTTACTACCAGCTGAACTTTTTTATTTATTTATTTTCTCGTTTTTTTTTTAAATAATGCTAGAAAATCCTATGGCCCCTTCATAAAATTTTCTACCTTCATTATAGATTCCTCCATGGGAAGGTACTCCCACTAAACTTCAAAATGTCACTTAAAAAGGGCACTATAGCTTTTCATTTTTGTTAGAATGATTCCTCGTGCAACATTCTAGGGCCACTGGGTCGATACGATCACTCCTGAGGAAAAAAAAACAAAAAAAAGGCATCGGTGATCAGTCTTTTTGAAAAAAATACAAAATTCCACATTTTGTAGATAAGAGCTTGTAACTTATACAGTAGAGTTCTCTGATAAGCTGAGTCTGATGGTGTGATTTTCGTTAAGATTCTATTACTTTTAGGGGGTGTTTCATCCTATTTTTTAAAATAAGGCAAATTTTCTCAGGCTCGTAACTTCTGATGGGTATAACTAAACTTGATGAGACTTGTATATGTGGGTTACTATTGAGCCGGGTCGCTCTTTACTACAGTTTGTTACCACGCACTGTTTGATGAAAATACACTAGATGTATTTTTTGTCCAGTTACAACAGGAAAATTTTAGACGTCTTAAATTAAAGTATAAATACAGCATTAGGAACATAAGTTAATTTAATGCTTGGAAAATAATTCCACAAAAAAGGGAAAATTGTACGCAAATTTAAAAGGGAAACTCTACAAGGTCACTCCCGTGAAACCTATACAGATAAAAAGAAAATAAAGATCACAGAATATATAAAGTATTTTTAGCTTACAAATTCAGTCAAAGAAAAACCGTTGTTGAAGGTAAAGGTCAAATAAAAACAAATAAATCATATGGACTTGAAAGTTGATCAGACACAAATTAGAATGTAATGAAACATTTATCTGGCCAAATGTGTGTTATCGTCAAACAGTCATTAGGAGTAAAAGTAACACGACCAATAATCATAAAGAATACTGTCACAATGTGTACTCTCAATACTTGAGCTCTATTGATTTAATGCCCTCTACTTGGTTGACACACATCAAATTTCTAATCAAACAGTTTTAGTTAACGAACTATAGTAAGGAGCGAGCCGGCTCAATAGTAACCGAAACTCTAAAAACGGAATTTTGATGCAAATTGTTACATCAAAAGAATTAAATTTGAATCCTGATTTAATCCTTTTTTTTGCCAGTTTATTTGCTTAGGAGCCAGTGGTCCTAGAATGTTGTGGGAAGGCTCTTTCTAAAGGAAATTAAAAGTTCTAGTGCCCTTTTTAAGTGACCAAAAACTGCAGGGCACCTAGACCCCCTCCCACGCATGTTCTTTCCCCAAAGTCACTGGATCAAAATCTTCAGATAGCCGTTCTGTTCAACTTAGTCGAAAACTTAACAACTATGTCTCTGGGGACGACCTAATCCTCCACAGTCCCCGGGAGAGAGACTGCATGTTACAAACAATGTTACTATGTTACTACGTGTAATTACGTTTGTGTCTGACTCAATGGGGGTTTGCCTGTCTATGTGTGTTTTGTCTCTCTGTCTCACCGTGCCCGTGTGTCTAACTTTGCCTGTCCAAGCGTATTTATTTGTGATTTTGTGTGTCTAACTCTGTTTGTTTATGTCTGTTTTTGTCTCTCAAGCACTGTGCATGTTTTTTGACTGTTTGTTTGCCTGTCTCTTTGCTTTCTTTGTGGGTCTCTTTGTCTGACTGTATTTAAGTGTTTGTGTGCCTGACTCCGAATGCTTATGCATGTTTTTGTCTCTCTCTCTCTCACCCTGCCTTTGTGTCTGACTGAATGTTTGCCTGTCTCTATATATGTCCTTGTATGTTTGTTTACCTGACTCTGTTTGTTTATATGTGTTCTTTGTCTCTCTCTCACTGTGCACGTGTGTCTAACTGTTTTCTTGCCTGTCTCTGTGTTTTTCTATGTGTGTCTTTTTATCTGATTCTGTTTGTTTGTGTTTCCTTTTCTCTCTCTGTTACCGTGCCTTTGTATCTGATTTTGAGTTTACCTGTCTCTCTGTCTGTGCTTATTTGTTTGTGTGTCTGACGGTGTATGTCTCTGTTTTTTTTTTTGTCTTTCTCTCACCTTAATTGTGTGTCTGACTGTGTGTTTGCCTGTTTTTCAGAATTTGTGTGGTTGTTTTTTTTTTGACTGTGTGTGTGTGTGTGTTTGTGTTTGTGCCAATCTGAAGTCAACTGCCAGCAGAAGAAACATTACTGGGAATTTTTCTTTAAGTTTAAACGATTCAAGTGTAGACGGATATTTTTACTAAGAAAGTCCTGAAAAATGCCTTATGTGTGATAATACACGCCAATTAGTTCCGTTTGCCAGCCATTGAGTCTCACAGATTGGGGATACCCTATACTAACATTCGAATCATTATATGGTATATTCCAACTGTTCAAAGAAAAATAATGGTCAATTTTTGTTTATAAGCTTTTTTGTGGGAAAAAAGCATAGAAAATGCCATAGGGATGAGAGTTTGCACCAGAGGGTGCCATTGGGTGGTTAAATTGTTTCACACTGGCGTCAAATGCCACGACTCAATTCAAATTCGCTATTGGAAAGCGCTATTGGAAATTTTCCTGCAAGTTTAAACGAACGATTCGAGTGTATACGAATATTTTTGCTGCAAAATTTCTGAAAAATGTCTTATGTAAGATAATGCACGCCAGAGGGTGCTGTGTGCTAGGCATTGGGTGCAACAGGCTGTAAATTGCCTTGGACTAACACGTTTAGGGTGAGTGGCTTTAAAAAAAACCGTTTTAAAGCTTTAGAATATAAAAAATCGACTTCCCTGTGATTTTATCCTTTTTAGGCAAAATTTTATATCTAAAAGCACAAAATGAAAGTAAATACCCCTCAGTTTTCCCTGAGAAGGAAACTGAAATCTTATACTCAATAAGCTATTGTAAATAATCAACTTCCATAAACGAGCATTAAAATTTGGTGGGGGTGTTAAAAGAATTTTTCTGGGGGAGGGAACTGAATTCTAACACCTAGTATGCTACTTTAAATCAATATGTTCCGTAAAACACCTTAAAGTTAAGGTGGGAGTTGTTAAAGGCGTTTTTCTGGGGGTAGAGGGACTGAAGTCTAATAGTCGATAAGCTATCGTAAATAAATAATTTTGATAAAACAGCTTATAGTTAAGTTGGGAGGTATTAAAAGTGTTTCTCCGGGGGAAGGGGACTGAAATCTAATACTCTATAAGCTATTGTAAATAAATAACTTCCAAAAAACAGCTTAAAGACAAGATAGGGATGTTAAAGGTGCTCTAGGCGTGATAGTATTTGCCAGAGGGTGCCACTAGGCAGCCAATGATTGTCACTGGCTGGGAAGTGCGAAAAAATAATACTGAAAGAATAAAAAAAATGAAATTAAATAATATATCTTGTGTCCCCTTGAATTCATCTCTAATAAGTCACGCTCTGCTCTGAATGGATCTATGTTTATCAATTAAAAGCACTGATTTTTGTACAGTACTACAATTTTGATGTTGTGGATGTACCTCTGATGAATCTTTCAACATTTCTGATGACAATCTTCGATTGAACGACTTTCCAGTTGAAAATAGCCTTTCCTAGCTGTATAATATAAATTTCAGTGCCCTAAGAATAAAGTATTTTAATAATGTTTGCGAATTTCCTTATTAATAAAACTTATATGTAGAATAAAAGTCTGTGTCTTACAAAGTCATTTGAGAATAAAAACAAAGCATTGTCTAGTTCACGCTAGAACATTAATACAATGTAACAGGCAGGTGCAGCTAATAGAACAATAGTCGTTAACAATATTGGATACTTTTGCGCTCTCGAGTGGAAAGGATTGGAAACATGCAATCAATAGCTTGTGACGTAGAATCTATTTCCCAAACCATAATAGCATATATTGCTTCTTGGTCCAGCTGTCCAAGGCTCAGTTTCATTGGGTAAATCTCTGGTCTTACATTCTTTCTCTTAAGCGAATAAAAATCTTTGGAATACAAAGTTTCCCTGAGGAAAAAATCTTCAAAAAAATGTCTTGAAGAAGTAATATCTTAAAACAAAAAAAAATATTGAAGAAAATGAAATCTCGAAAAAAGCAAACCGCCTTGAAGAAAGAATGCCTTGAAGAAAAAAGAAACGCCGTGAAATAAAAATGAAATCTTGAAGAAAAATATATCTCTTAAAGTATTAAGTAGCATTCCATATGTGCACCATAATTACGTAACACTCACGTGTGCGTCGCCATTACGTAACATCCCACATTTGCGCCACTATTGCGTAATACTCTAATGTGTTCTGCCATTACGGAGCACCCGCATGTGTACTGTTCCAGTTACAAAAGAGGGTTCCCCACGGGTCCTTGAACTGTAAAAATCATTTGAGATTACGTCATTCTCAATAAATCTAACAAATCACGCAAGATTATGTCATTTTTAACATAGGTAAACACTCTATCTATCTATATATATATATATATATATATATATATATATATATATATATATATATATATATATATATATATATATATATATATATATAAATAAGTTGTTTGTCTGTTGACTGACGTCATGTTTGTTTGTTGACTGACGTCATGTGTTTCGACTGACGTCATTATAAGGATTGAGCATTATTTCATGTTTGTCAACTGACGTCATTATGAGGATTGAGCATTATAAAGTCATGCAACAACAGCGTGAAAACAGGCTTGCGTCTCGAAGAGAAATTACCAAACAAAAGCGTGCCGACGAAGCTGCTCAAAGAAATAAATTCAAAGAGAAATTTTGAAAGCGTGCCGAGGACTCACAACAACAGCGTGAAAACAGGCCTGCGTCTCAAAGAGAAATTACCAAAAGAAAGCGTGCCGAAGAATCACAAGAGCAACCTGAAAATTATCGCCTGGCATTTGGTTACAGCCCAGTCGATGATTATAGGTTGAGTTTGTTCAGTTGAGTTTGAGAGTTGAGTTTGAGATGATTATAGCTTGAGATGTGTTCAAATCGGGACTATGTCTAAAATTTGTCCCTATTGCAAGGCCTTGAAATTTAGTGGTGAAACAATGGGAATGTATTTCGCCTCAGAAAAAGTTAAACTTCCTCAAGTGGCTGCACCACCAGAGCCACTGAAGACTTTATGACGTTACAGACTGGGACACCAGGACACAAATGACAACCAAGACACCGGGAAAACTGGCTTCACCATCATAGCCATTGAAGACTTTTTGACGTTACAGACGGGAAACCGGGACACAAAACCTACAATGGCAGAAGAAACAGCCGAGGAAGCTGCTCAAAGACTTGATGCCAAAAGGTTAGCGGCTAATAGAGAAAGTAAGAAAAGAAAGCGTGCTGAGGAATTACAACAACAGCATGAAAACAGGATTGCGTCTAAAAGAGAAATCACCAAAAGAAAGCGTGCCGAGGATTCACAAGAGCAGACTGAAAATTATCGCCTGGCATTCAGGTACAGCCCAGTCAGTGATTATAGCTTGAGTGATTGTGCTCAAATCGGGACTATGTCTAAGATTTTATGTCTAAAACAGAGCCATTGAAGACTTTATGACGTTACAGACTGGGACATGGGACACAAATGACGACCGGGACACCAAGACACAGGGACTATAAATGACGACCGGGACACAGAGACACAAGCACGACGGGAACGCTGGAAGGGAACAGGGGGGGATATAGTAATGACGACGGGGACACAGGGAATATTCGAGTAGCAATCACCATCAACAAAGCTCATCATTAGAAAAGTCATTAGAAAAATGCGGTATAGATCTAAATACGGATTGTTTTCTCATGGACAATTATATGTTGCATGTTCAAGAGTCGGTTCGGTAAACCTGACAATCTATTTATATGCGCAGACAATGGGACAGCGAAGAATGTTGTATAATCGCAAGTTTTACGTAATTAAAAACATATATATATATATATATATATATATATATATATATATATATATATATATATATATATATATATATATATATATATATATATATATATCTATATATCTATATATATAAAAATAAGTTGTCTGTCTGTCTGTGGGTCTGTGGATCTGTGGATCAGGTGACGTCATGTTTCGGCTGACGTCATGAAATTAGTTGCCGTCATTTTTGTTATGACGATGCTTAGTATATTGTAAAACACATTAATTTGGTTAATAATATACCATTTAAAACACCAAAATGAACATGCTGGAGTACTCACTCGGTGAGAGAGGGTGTCAGAACGGAGAATGAAGGTCCCAGGTTCAAATCCTGGTTAGGCTAAAAAAGGTAAAAAACTAAAAACTACAAAAAAAACTGAAAAAACTAAAAAAAAAGGCAAAAACTACAAAAAAAACTAAAAACTAATAAAAAAATAAAAAAGCCGAAAAACTAAAAAAACTAAAGAAACTAAAAAAAGGAAAAAACTTAAAAAACTAAAAACTAAAAAAAACTAAAAAAAAGGAAAAATGAAAAATAGAAGAGAAAAAGAATACTAATAAAATTAAAAATAAAAATAAAAAAAAATAAAAAAGATAAAAAGCTAGAAAAAGGTAAAAACCAATAAAAACTAAAAAGAAAAAAAGGTAAAAAACTAAAAAAAAAATCATCTAAAAAACTAAAAAAAACTAAAAAACGTAAAAACTAAAAGAACTAAAAAAGTAAAAAAAAAACTAAAAAAAGGAAAAAACTGAAAAATAAGCGGGATATAAAACAGGGGAATATAAATGACGACCGGGACACCGGGACATAAGGAATATAAATGAATCAGAAAATACAACTCATGTTTCCAAATGATGTCGTTTGGAGCCCAAATTGAAAATCCAGATCAATTTATGTCTACTTTCAAAGTAAAAGGGCAAATTTATCATAGAGCAGGGTCTCTTCTACCATTCTCAGGCGAGAATCATAAATTTTTACAATTGTACTTCATCAGTGATAGAAATTCTGAATTGAATGCACGTTGCGAAATTTCTCCCAACATTGAAAGGACAATCGTTTCCCAATTACAACATCTTTTCCACGAAAATAATAATTTAGTGCGTCTGTTCAAAACAGCCATCGATTTGATGCCTACTTATACGCATAAAATTGTTATTTCCGCTGACAAAACGCCTCCTGGCCAACATGTGCGTAGATACAATGCTCCAACTATCGACGAAGTGGCCATCGTTATGGTCGGTGATCAGTTTTTACCTCGAGATATTATTCTCAGGGTTTCCACCACACGTGCTACAACTAAAAATAGGCCTACCAATAATACTTTTAAGAAATATAAACCCACCAAAGCTTTGCTATGGCACTCGACCTGCCGTAAAAAAAAACAATGGAAAACCTAATAGAGGCCACAATCTTGACAGGGCCTTTTGAGGGTGAGGCTGTTCTTATTCCTCGCATTCCGAAGATTCCAACGGATCTGACTTTTCAATTTGAAAGATTGCAATTCCCAATTCGATTAGCATTTGCAATCACCATTAACAAAGCTCAAGGTCAATCATTAGAAAAATGTGGTATAGATCTTAATACTGATTGTTTTTCCCATTGACAATTGTACGTTGCATGTTCGAGGGTCGGTAAACCTGACAATCTATTTATATGCAGTGACAATTGGACAGCGAAGAATGTTGTATATTCGCAAGTTTTACGCAGTTAATTTGTATTTTATCTATCTATCTATCTATCTATCTATATAAAAACGAGTTGTATGTATGCATGTTTGTTTGTTTGTAAAAAGAGCGTTTGCATATGATGTCATTATTAGTACATACGGCTTTGTATATGCAGAGACAATGGGAAAGCCAAGAATGTTGTATATTCGCAATTTTTACGTAGTTTAACTCCTGCAGACGAAATGAATGCTTGCCTAAAAAATTCTAATTTATAGGCACACGTAAAAATATTAAAATTAACTACAAATATGCGTGTCCGATTGCAAAACGATGACTCTGGTCAAACAGTAGACTCAATTTCAGGATGTATACAACTACCTGCTGATTTCTGTAATTTAGTGACGTCCAAAAATGAATTTATTGAAAAAGTATTTCCGAATATTCTAAAAAATTATAAAAATAATAAATGGCTAAGTGAAAGACCGATTCTCGCACCCAAAAATATAGACGTCCACGAAATCAACAATATTGTTTTGAACAAGATTCGAGACCAGGCAGTCCTTTACAAGTCAGTCGACACAGTTTTGGAACCAAATGAAGCGGTTAATTATCCATCTGAATTTTTGAATTCCATAGATCCTTCAGGGTTTCCACCACACGTGCTACAACTAAAAATAGGCGTACCAATAATACTTTTAAGAAATATCAACCCACCAAAGCTTTGCAATGGCACGCGACTTGCCGTAAAAAAAAAACAATGGAAAACCTAATAGAGGCCACAATCTTGACAGGGCCTTATGAGGGTGAGGCTGTTCTTATTCCTCGCATTCCCATGATTCCAACGGATCTGCTTTTTCAATTTAAAAGATTGCAATTCCCAATTCGATTAGTATTTGCAATCACCATTAACAAAGCTCAAGGTCAATCATTAGAAAAATGTGGTATAGATCTTAATCCTGATTGTTTTTCCCATGGACAATTGTACGTTGCATGTTCGAGGGTCGGTAAACCTGACAATGTATTTATATGCAGCGACAATTGGACAGCGAAGAATGTTGTTTATTCGCATGTTTTACGCAGTTAATTTGTATTGTATCTATCTATATAAAAATGAGTTATGTGGATGCATGTTTGTTTGTTTGTAAAAAGAGCGTTTGTATATGACGTCATTATTAGTACATACGGCTTTGCATATGCACAGACAATGGGAAAGCCAAGAATGTTGTTTATTCGCAATTTTTGCGTAGTTTGAAACACATATATAAATCTATCTATATTCACAGGTGGGTCACAGGGACACAACTACAATGGCGCATAACTAATATGGCGCGTAACGACTTACGCGCGCGGGGGGGCTTGGGGGGGCGCGAAGCGCCCCACCAACTAGGTGTTGGGGTGGCGCGAAGCGCCACCCCAACAGCTAGTATATATATATATATATTCACAGGTGGGACACAGGGATACAACTGCAATGGCGCGTAACTAATATGGCGCGTAACGACTTACGCGCGAGGGGGGGCTTGGGGGGCGCGAAGCGCCCTCACCAACTAGGTGTTGGGTGCTAGGATTATATAACGATCAGGTTAACTATACCATATAAGTGATCTATAGTATTGCGTAAGACCCAGGTGCATGTAATAACGTCTGGAGGGGCTAGTAGCTCCAGTAGTATATCCCTTATGGCTGTGCTTGGCTCCAAAGGGCGGTCACTACTTTGCAATTATAATTTCTCATATATTTTTTAAATGTTTCATTTTTTGATAATGTATCAAATGTGAATCAAATTGGTGTAACCTACTGGACAAAAACAATAACTGTTCTTTTAATCGTAATGAGTCAAATACAAAAAAAAATAGCGACTAGAACTGCCTAAGAATAGGTTTCCAAACCTCCCAGAGTAAACTAACAGACGAAACAAAATATCATGCTGACAAAAATCAGAAGATGCCCAATGTTATCAATGGCCACTAAGTCCACTTAAAACTGAAGTTTGAAACTGAGAACAATACCGATAATTTGACCCCTTGATAAAGAGCTTAAATAAATGAATATCAAATCTCAATTCCAAGCTATTACTGTACCTTTTGTTGCACATTGGCCTTCTGATTTGTATATCAGATGGAATGAATCTGTCCACATTCAAATAATTTTCCATAATATCATAGAAAGAATGTATAAGAAATCCGAATGAACAAATGAATAAGATAGACAAAATAAATAAGTAAGCAGCGGTTTGGGGTAATAATAACCCAAATTCAGAAAATGAAATTTTGACAGTAATTTACCTTATATAAATCAAAAGAATTAATATTTTATGATGGGGCTATATATTTGAAATTCCTTAAGTTGAAAGTTTCTTACAAAAAGTTACAAGCCTAAGGAATCTAGGAAAAGGGGCAAAGGAACCCCAAAAGTACGAGTGATCATGGTCAAAATTGCGCCATCAAATTCGAAATATCGTTACAGAGTTTTTTAGCTTCTATATACTAAAAATATTTTGTATTTGTTAAAAAAAAAAGACCGAAGATATGTGACTATTTAATGATTTTTTTTTCACTCTGATCACTTCGAACTATTGGTTCTAGAAAATTGGAAAAAGACATAAAAGGTGACCCTTTTAGGTGACCAACAAGGTGTTGGGGTGGCGTGAAGCGCCAGCCCAACAGCTAGTATTATATAACAATCAGGTTAACTACACCATATAAGTGAAGTATAGTATTGCGTAAGACCCAGGTGCACGTAATAGCGTCTGGAGGGAAATTGGGAAATTTTCTAGAAAATTGGAAAAAGACATAAAAGGTGTCCCTTTTAGGTGACAAAAAAGATTTAAAAAAAAAACGATTTCCACTATTTCGTCACGCGATATAACAATTAGGTGTCAGGTCCCAAAAGGTACCAAAAAGCCCTCAAATTGAATTTATAAAGTTGCCAATCAGTTTAAAGTTAACGAAAACTACATATTGAGCTTTCAAATTGCAGAAGTAGCAATGCCACGTGGCGGTTTATCTGTCTCTAAAGATGCTCATAACCAATTGAAATTAAACATGTAATAGACATTTAATTTACAGCTTCATATAACAAAGTTGATTTAATTGAGGCTTGTTTACGAACTCCTTTTTTCAGCATGCACAGGAAAAAATCGGCTCTGCTGAAAAAAGGACCAAACAAGCCTCCGTAATGCATATAATAGATAGTTTAACTAAGTTCATAAAATATAGAAACTAGTCAAATTTATTTTTGAGACCTTCGACATTTCAGTGACAGACCACAAAACATATTTGTTTAGATTGCCCGAGAGCGTTGTAAAGGGTATTGATAAAAAGTTCAGTTTGATCTGAGGCTTATTTTGAAGAATTGTAAGAAGGTAAAATATGCTATTACTGAACTAATACTATTATTGGTCAGTAATTTGATCATATATTTTCTTTATCATTTAACCATTTAAAATAATCGTTTAAGTATTAAACTATTCAACAGATGAAGAATCAAATCGTTGTTATATTAAGTGTTGGTTTGTTGACTTCAGTGAGTATTTTATTAACAAAAAAAAATTGAATTCCTTAAATGATTTCCCATTGTCATCCACAAGGGCATATTTTATCCATTGGATAATTTGAAATTTTTAGAAAATCTCGCTGAACATCTTTTCTCAAAAATTGTTTTGAGACGTCACGGTCGACTGCACGCGGGACACTTAAACTCCACTCGTTTCAGAAGTTTGTAATCTTCAAAAATTCACTGCTTTTATTGTTTTAGGTTGCAACAGAATTTTCTCTGAACAAGAAGGAGAAATTCAGTCTCCACGTATGCCAAGGGAGGATCGTTACCCCGATAACATCAATTGCCTTTATAAAATAATTGCACCAGCTGGTGCAGTTATTGAAGTTGTATTTACACAATTTTTTTTGGATGAGGATCAAAATTGTATGTACGACCGACTGGAAATACTTGATTATGCTAGTCTGACCCAAACTAACCCGAAGATAATTTCAAGGTTTGTTGGCAATACTATTTAGTACTTTCTGTTGTGAAGTGCTTGAAAAGGTGTTTCTGCTATACTGATAGATACTCAGGCTAATTGAATATTTAATTCAGTTTACCCTAATTATTACAGAAACCAAAAAAAGAGAAATTACAATAAGTATCCAATTCAGACTAAAAACTAAGGCAAACTAAGATGAGTGAGACTAAGCCCCTCCCCCCCCCCCCTTCCTAAGAAGGAGAATTCAATTTTGACTTTACTTAAAACAGAATACATTTAAAGTGTTTTTTTTTTCAATTTCAACCATGATAGTTACACAGTTTTTACGAAATACACACACATATATATAATATATATATATATATATATATATATATATATATATATATATATATATATATATATATATATAATAAAAATATATATATACTAGCTGATGGGGTGGCGCTTCGCGCCACCCCAACACCTAGTTGGTGGGGCGCTTCGCGCCCTCCCAAGCCCCCCCGCGCGCGTAAGTCGTTACGCGCCATATTAGTTATGCGCCATTGTAGTTGTGTCCCTGTGTCCCACCTGTGAATATAGATAGATTTATATATGTGTTTCAAACTACGCAAAAATTGCGAATAAAAAACATTCTTGGCTTTCCCATTGTCTGTGCATATGCAAAGCCGTATGTACTAATAATGACGTCATATACAAACGCTCTTTTTACAAACAAACAAACATGCATCCAAATAACTCGTTTTTATATAGATAGATACAATACAAATTAACTGCGTAAAACTTGCGAATAAACAACATTCTTCGCTGTCCAATTGTCGCTGCATATAAGTACATTGTCAGGTTTACCGACCCTCGAACATGCAACGTACAATTGTCCATGGGAAAAACAATCAGGATTAAGATCTATACCACATTTTTCTAATGATTGACCTTGAGCTTTGTTAATGGTGATTGCAAATACTAATCGAATTGGGAATTGCAATCTTTTAAATTGAAAAAGCAGATCCGTTGGAATCATGGGAATGCGAGGAATAAGAACAGCCTCACCCTCATAAGGCCCTGTCAAGATTGTGGCCTCTATTAGGTTTTCCATTGTTTTTTTTTACCGCAAGTCGCGTGCCATTGCAAAGCTTTGGTGGGTTGATATTTCTTAAAAGTATTATTGGTACGCCTATTTTTAGTTGTAGCACGTGTGGTGGAAACCCTGAAGGATCTATGGAATTTAAAAATTCAGATGGATAATTAACCGCTTCATTTGGTTCCAAAACTGTGTCGACTGACTTGTAAAGGACTGCCTGGTCTCGAATCTTGTTCAAAACAATATTGTTGATTTCGCGGACGTCTATATTTTTGGGTGCGAGAATCGCTCTTTCACTTAGCCATTTATTATTTTTATAATTTTTTAGAATATTCGGAAATACTTTTTCAATCAATTCATTTTTGGACGTCACTAAATTACAGAAATCAGCAGGTAGTTGTATACGTCCTGAAATTGAGTCTACTGTTTGCCCAGAGTCATCGTTTTGCAATCGGACACGCATATTTGTAGTTAATTTTAATATTTTTACGAGTGCCTATAAATTAGAATTTTGTAGGCAAGTATTCATTTCGTCTGCAGGAGTTAAACTACGTAAAAATTGCGAATATACAACATTCTTGGCTTTCCCATTGTCTCTGCATATACAAAGCCGTATGTACTAATAATGACATCATATGCAAACGCTCTTTTTACAAACAAACAAACATGCATACATACAACTCGTTTTTATATAGATAGATAGATAGATAGATAGATAAAATACAAATTAACTGCGTAAAACTTGCGAATATACAACATTCTTCGCTGTCCAATTGTCGCTGCATATAAATAGATTGTCAGGTTTACCGACCCTCGAACATGCAACGTACAATTGTCAATGGGAAAAACAATCAGTATTAAGATCTATACCACATTTTTCTAATGATTGACCTTGAGCTTTGTTAATGGTGATTGCAAATGCTAATCGAATTGGGAATTGCAATCTTTTAAATTGAAAAGGCAGATCCGTTGGAATCTTGGGAATGCGAGGAATAAGAACAGCCTCACCCTCAAAAGGCCCTGTCAAGATTGTGGCCTCTATTAGGTTTTCCATTGTTTTTTTTACGGCAGGTCGAGTGCCATAGCAAAGCTTTGGTGGGTTTATATTTCTTAAAAGTATTATTGGTAGGCCTATTTTTAGTTGTAGCACGTGTGGTGGAAACCCTGAGAATAATATCTCGAGGTAAAAACTGATCACCGACCATAACGATGGCCACTTCGTCGATAGTTGGAGCATTGTATCTACGCACATAATGGCCAGGAGGCGTTTTGTCAGCGGAAATAACAATTTTATGCGTATAAGTAGGCATCAAATCGATGGCTGTTTTGAACAGACGCACTAAATTATTATTTTCGTGGAAAAGATGTTGAAATTGGGAAACGATTGTCCTTTCAATGTTGGGAGAAATTTCGCAACGTGCATTCAATTCAGAATTTCCTTCACTGATGAAGTACAATTGTACAAATTTATGATTCTCGCCTGAGAATGGTAGAAGAGACCCTGCTCTATGATAAATTTGCCCTTTTACTTTGAAAGTAGACTTAAATTGATCTGGATTTTCAATTTGGGCTCCAAACTACGTCATTTGGAAACATGAGTTGTATTTTCTGATTCATTTATATTCCTTATTTCCCGGTGTCCCGGTCGTCATTTATATCCCCCTGTTTTATATCCCGCTTATTTTTCAGTTTTTTCCTTTTTTTAGTTTTTTTTTTACTTTTTTAGTTCTTTTAGTTTTTACGTTTTTTAGTTTTTTTTAGTTTTTTAGATGATTTTTTTTTTAGTTTTTTACCTTTTTTTCTTTTTAGTTTTTATTGGTTTTTACCTTTTTTTAGCTTTTTATCTTTTTTATATTTTTTTATTTTTATTTTTAATTTTATTAGTATTCTTTTTCTCTTCTATTTTTCATTTTTCCTTTTTTTTAGTTTTTTTTAGTTTTTAGTTTTTTAAGTTTTTTCCTTTTTTTAGTTTCTTTAGTTTTTTTAGTTTTTCGGCTTTTTTATTTTTTTATTAGTTTTTAGTTTTTTTTGTAGTTTTTGCCTTTTTTTAGTTTTTTCAGTTTTTTTTTTAGTTTTTAGTTTTTTACCTTTTTTAGCCTAACCAGGATTTGAACCTGGGACCTTCATTCTCCGTTCTGACACCCTCTCTCACCGAGTGACTACTCCAAAAATGACGGCAACTAATTTCATGACGTCAGCCGAAACATGACGTCACCTGATCCACAGATCCACAGACCCACAGACAGACAGACAACTTATTTTTATATATATAGATATATATATATATATATATATATATATATATATATATATATATATATATATATATATATATATATATATATATATATATATATATATAAATATATATATATATATATATATATATATATATATATATAAATATATATATATATATATATATATATATATATATATATATATATATATATATATATATATATATATATCTATATATATAAAAATAAGTTGTCTGTCTGTCTGTCTGTGGATCAGGTGATTTCGTTAATAATATACCATTTAAAACACCAAAATGAACATGCTGGAGTAGTCACTCGATGAGAGAGGGTGTCAGAACGGAGAATGAAGGTCCCAGGTTCAAATCCTGGTTAGGCTAAAAAAGGTAAAAAACTAAAAACTAAAAAAAAACTGAAAAAACTAAAAAAAGGCAAAAACTACAAAAAAAACTAAAAACTAATAAAAAAAATAAAAAAGCTAAAAAACTAAAAAAAATAATAAACTAAAAAAAAAACTTAAAAAAAGGAAAAAACTGAAAAATAGAAGAGAAAAAGAAAACTAATAAAATTAAGAATAAAAATATAAAAAAATAAAAAAGATAAAAACTAAAAAAAAACTAAATTAGCAATCACCATCAACAAAGCTCAAGGGCAATCATTAGAATCATGAGGTATAGATCTGAATATGGATTGTTTTTCCCATGGACAATTATATGTTGCATGTTCAAGAGTCGGTAAACCTGACAATCTAAATAAATGACGACACTCAAAGAGAAAAGCGACCGGGACAAAAGGAATGTTCGATTAGCAATCAACAAAGCACCGGGACACAGGGAGTATAAATGACGACCAGGACATAAGTAAAAAAAAAACTAAAAAAACTAAAAAGAAGGTAAAAACTACAAAAAAACTAAAAAGAAAAAAACAAGTAAAAACTAATAAAAAAACTAAAAAATCTAAAAATCTAAATAAACTAAAAAAGAAAAAAAAGAAAAAAGGAAAAAAATAAAGGAGAAAATCAAAACTAAAAAAAGAATGTATATACAGACCGGGACACCGGGAAACAAATGACGACCGGGACACAGGGAATATAAATGACGACCGGGACACAGGGACACAACTACAACGGGGACGCCGGGGGGCACAGGGGGATATAAATGACGACCGGGACACCGGGACACAAGGAATATAAATGACGCCCGGGACACTCAAAGAGAAATCACAGACTGGGACACCGGGACACAAATGACGACCGGGACACAGGGGATATAAATGACGACCGGGACACAGGGACATAACTACAAAGGGGACGACGGGGTCCCCTTTGTCATATAATCGTCATATAAATGACGATGGCGACTCAGGGAATGGTCGATTAGCAATCACCATCAACAAAGCTCAAGGGCAATCATTAGAATCATGAGGTATAGATCTGAATACGGATTGTTTTCCCATGGACCATTATATGTTGCATGTTCAAGAGTCGGTAAACCTGACAATCTATTTATATGCACAGACAATGGGACAGCAAAGAATGTTGTATATTCGCAAGTTTTACGTAGTTAAAAAAATATATATATATATATATATATATATATATATATATATATATATATATATATATATATATATATATATATATATATATATATATATCTATCTATATTCACAGGTGGGACATAGGGACACAACTACAATGGCGCGTAACTAATATGGCGCGTAACGACTCACGCGCGCGGGGGGGCTTGGGGGGCACGAAGCGCCCCCACCAACTAGGTGTTGGGGTGGCGCGAAGCGCCACCCCAACAGCTATTATATATATATATATATATATATATATATATATATATATATATATATATATATATATATATATATATATATATATATATATATATATATATACTAGCTGTTGGTGTGGCGCTTCGTGCCGCACTAACAACTTGTTGGTGGGGGCGCTTCATGCCCCCCTCCCAAAGCCCTCCCACGCGCGTAAGTCGTTACGCGCCATATTAGTTACGCGCCATTGTAGTTGGAACCCTGTGTCCCACCTGTGAATATATATATATATATATATATATATATATATATATATATATATATATATATATATATATATATATATATATATATATATATATATATATATATATCATGAAAAGAGAAATCACCAATGCAACAGCAAAAACACAAAAAAAAAAAGAGACAGAAGGAGAAAAGGAAGACTGTTTTCCTAAATTAGTGATTAATATAGACCAGCACTTGAATGAGGCCTTAACCCTGCTCATCCATACAATCACATAGGTCAAACAGCATAGCCATACACAATCAACCATAAAGAATAATCCATGGACAGGCAGTCATGTCGTCAATAAGTATAAGTCGTCATTTGCCAAACAATGGAAAAAATAATAAAGACAAATAATTCAGAGGCAACAACCCAACACAAGGGCTCATTAGGAGAATACACTGGCCTATATAGGGTTTCGCCACTTTAAATTCTCTACCCAGCCAAGTGTTGTGGCTACCACAGAAGGATGGTCCATAAAACCATCAATACATTTAACAACAAATTGAGACATGTCACCATATTTTGCTACACGATCATTTAGCCCAAAAGGATAAGCTGTACCAATAAGAGTATGGATCCAGAAATCCTCCTGTTTACGTAGTCTATTATTCTTCTCTTCTTTATTTAAATTTTCTAATTCTAAATTTTCTAAAATTGTGACAGTTATATCTGATATGGAACATTTACCATTATTACAATGTTGAACTATATAGTTATTAGTTTTTTCATTATTAACTGTTGTCTTATGTCCTGAAAATCTTTTATATATATATTATTAGTTGTTTCCCCCATATATTGTAGGCAGCATTTATTACATTCTAATAGGTAAATTACATTGGTTGTTCTACAATTAACATTACCACGTAACTTGCATGCAAAATTTATATTATACAATGTACTCTTAACAGAAGTCCGTGGGACAAAATGATCTTGGCAAAGAAAACAATGACTCTTACACTTACTAACTTTCAAAAAATCGTTCCGAGCTCCGGGGCTAATATTTGTGTTTTGTTGCATAAAAAGTTATTGAAAATAAATCCAAAACAAACCAACATCCAAATCAAAATCCAACAATCAAAGTCCAAAAAACATGCCAAGGTCAATAGGTCAATACATACATCAACAAAAACTCGAAAGAACATGAAATTTGCATAAGTGCCATCTCACCAATAATTAAAAATATCAGGTTAAAAACCTGGACCAGGGTAAAGGTCTGTCGGGGAGAAAACTAAAAAAAAAATTTTTCCACCAGCACTGGATCCAACCTGGAATAATATCATGCAAAGAGAAATCACCAATGCAACAGCACAAACACAAAAAAATAAAATAAAAAATATGAGACAGAAGGAGAAAAGGAAGACTGTTTTCCTAAATTAGTGATTAATATAGACCAGCACTTGAATGAGGCCTTAACCCTACTCATCCATACAATCAAATAGGTCAAACAGCATAGCCATACACAATCAACCATAAAGAATAATCCATGGACAGGCAGTCATGTCGTCAATAAGTATAAGTCGTCATTTACCAAACAATAGAAAAAATAATAAAGACAAATAATTCAGAGGCAACAACCCAACACAAGGGCTCATCAGGAGAATACACTGGCCTATATAGGGTTTCGCCACTTTAAATTCTCTACCCAGCCAAGTGTTGTGGCTACCACAGAATATCCATGGCATCCCCGTGTCAGGTATCAGCCCCAAAATACATGCCTATGAAAAAAAAAAAAAAAAAACAGCAAATGTAAAACAACCAAGTAACACCAAAACAAGCTTATCCTGTTAATATATCCCTCTTTTTAGCAACAATAGGTAAACTAAATATAATAAATTTTACCAAATCACAAATATTAACACATTGCAAAAAACCTGAATGAACTAAACAATTATAGAATTCATCTTTACCATGTGGCTAATTCTTAAAAAAATCCGCTCAATTAGAGACACAATTCAAAATAAATAGCGCTGCAACAACATTTCTCGAACCTCCGAAATTAGTTGAAAATTTCTTTAAGTATTTCTAGATAATTCTTTTGATATTTATTTAAAAGTTGGTTATAATGAAAACTAAATTTTTTAAATTGCCAAGTTAATTTATTTGCAGAGAAACCTCTTGATATCAATTTTTGGCTTAAGATTTTACATCTATTTTTAAAATCAATATAATTACTACAAATCCTTGCATAACGAAGTAACTGTGAGAAAAACGCTGAATATGGGATATTTGAGTGTATATTACTTTCAGGGAATGGGAAACTAATCACTTCAAAATCAAAATCATCCGTTTTATTATACATTTTAAAACTTAATTTATTATTATCACAAATATTAATATTTAAATCTAAGAAATGATCTTCATGACCAGCGCCATGACTAGGTTCAAGAATAAGCTATGATGGATATATATTTTTAGAAATATCGATGAAATCCTTACAATTTAAGACCAAAATATTATCTAAATATCTTTTATTATTTGACAAAACATGTTTTAAATTAATTGGATTATTCTTATCCATCATATATTTATATTCTAGTTGACTTAAAAACAAGTCAGCTATAAATGGGCTGGCATTCCCCCCCATGGGAATTCCCACAATTTGCTTGTACAAATCACCACCAAATCTTATATAAGTATTGTATAAAACAAATTCTAATAACTCAAAAATCATATCCAAGCTGTAACATCTCAAGTTAACTGTAGTATTAAAGCAATTTGTCCATATAGCTTTTTTATTATAAGTGTCTATTTTTAAGAACCTTTTACTAGATAAGAGGAAAGATTTCTTGATAACAGTTTTTAAATTATCAAACACTACATTAAGTGATAAATTAGTATACATTGTCGCAAAATCGAAAGACTCAATTCTTTTAGCTGAAACCATTGGTAAGGAATCTATCACCTGCAGTGAATTATTAACACTGCAATATGGATTAAAATTCGAAAATTTTTTAATACCAGAACAATAGGTTTTAAGTTTATTTACAATTTCCTTTAAAATTAAAGAGAGGTCAGTAGCAGCAATGTGGACATTTAGCTGCTCCAGCAATAAACCGTGGTTTAGGGGGATTCTTATGAAATTTTACAGTCCAATATAGGAAAGGGAACTTTTTATCATTGTAATTTATTTTAATATTAAAATTTTTAAAAAGTATTTCTTCAGTCTTTTGAATTAAATTCTCATCCTCTATATTTACCTTTTCGTAAACATTAGTTGAGCATAACTCCCTTTTTAAGATATCACAATACAGCTTCTGACAAATTATGGCAGAATTATTATTAGCTTTATCCACTGGCACAATTACAAATTCATTCTTTAGATTAGCAATTGCTTGTTTAATCTTCGCATTATAAAATAATGATTTAGTGTTACTATTTTTTAAGCTAGAATATATTTTATTTCTTATTCTACTAATAATTAAATTCTTCCAACTTTGAAAACTCTCTTTATTTTTATTCTCTTTTTTACACCACTTATCAATAAATAAATCAAAATCATTTTCCAAGCCATCAAGAACACTCGATGGTTTCAGATGATGAGAAAAACGGAAATTAGCCCCTTTATTCATTATAATTTGAAGATCATCTTGCTTTATTATTGACAAGTCCCCTATTATAACATGTTTGTAAGTAGGATTTACAAATGGGCCAAGTTGCTTACAATTAAAAACGGGTTTCCAATTTATATCACTATCTAATCTTTTAAGTATTAAATTATAATTAAAAATAATTTGCACGATAGTTTTTGAAAATTTATAAGTTAAAACTGGACTATCATTATAATTCAAATTACTAGGAAGGGCCTGTTTCACATGCCGCTGATTTAAAATTTCTGGTAAATTAATATCTTCAATCTGCTTACAAGTAAAATTAATAGGTAAATATAATCTGTTATCCTTATTACTGATCTTATCGAACTTTTTCTTTTTTGAAATAAATTTCGTTTTAGTTAGAATGCAAATTGTATCACATATTACTTTAAAATTATAATAAAGAGCTGTATTATTCTTAACAATCCAGAAAAGTTTGATTAAATTCCTCTTGGATAAATTATTTAGAAATTTTATTACAGAAATCATACCCCTAGATTCGAGTAGCTGGCTCTGATCTATAGAAAGCATATGTACATCTAATTCATTTTTTCTATTATTTTTCCTATGTCCTCTCGATCGTTTTTTACGTTTAGTAGGACAGGTAAAAGAAGGATGGTCCATAAAACCATCAATACATTTAACAACAACATGAGACATGTCACCATATTTTGCTACACGATCATTTAGCCCAAAAGGATAAGCTGTACCAAGATATGTTGGTTATAACCTCCGAAATTAGTTGAAAATTTCTTCAAGTATTTCTAGATAATTCTTTTGATATTTATTTTAAAGTTGGTTATAAGGAAAACTAAATTTTTTAAATTGCCAAGTTAATTTATTTGCAGAGAAACCTCTTGATATAAATTTTTGGCTTAAGATTTTACATCTATTTTTAAAATCAATATAATTACTACAAATCCTTGCATAACGAAGTAACTGTGAGAAAAACGCTGAATATGGGATATTTGAGTTACTTCGTGCATAACGAAGTAACTGTGATTCTAATGATTCTAATGATTGCCCTTGAGCTTTGTTGATGGTGATTGCTAATCAAACATTCCCTGTGTCCCTATCGTCATTTATATAACCCCCTGTGCCCCCCTGTCCCTGTGTCCCAGTCGTCATTTATAGTCGACAAACATGACGTCAGTCGACACACAAACATGACGTCAATCGACATCCACGTCCAGGTCGTCATTTGTGTCCCGGTGTCCCAGTCTGTAATTTCTCTTTGAGTGTCCCGGTCGTCATTTATATTCCCTGTGTTCCGGTCTGTATATACATTTGTTTTTGAATTGGTATATGATGAAATAAATTTTTTGTTTTTTTCCTTTTTTTTTAAGTTTTTTTTTTTGGTTTTTATTTTTTTTTTGGCATTTTAGTTTTTTTCTTTTTTCTTTTTAGTTTTTTTTTGTAATTTTTACCTTTTTTAGTTTTTTTATTTTTATTTTTTTAGTTTTCTTTTTCTCCTTTATTTTTCAGTTTTTTCCCTTTTTTTAGTTTTTTTCTTTTTCAGTTTTTCGTTTTTTATTAGTTTTTAGTTTTTTTTCTTTTTAGTTTTTTTGCTGGTTTTACCCTTTTTTTTAGTTTTTTTTTTCTTTTTTAGTTTTTTTCTTCTTTTGTATTAATGCTAAAGCCAAGGTTCGAACCTGGAACCTCTCGGACCTAGAACCTTGAACATAACGCTTTACCAACTCACCTACTTCGGCTTGTTTTCTATATATATATATATATATATATATATATATATATATCTATATATATAAAAATAAGTTGTCTGTCTGTCCGTCTGTGGATCAGGTGACGTCATGTTTCTGTGTCCACTGACGTCATGTTTTCGACTGACGAAATTACGAAATTACATTGGGACACAAATGACGACCAGGACACCGGCACATAGGGAATATAAATGACGACCGGGACACTCAAAGAGAAAGCGACCGGGACACAAGGAATGTTCAATTAGCAATCACCATCAACAAAACACCGTCAACAAACCATCACAAATGACGACCGGGACAGAGGGAGTATAAATGACGACCAGGACATAAGTAAAAAAAAAACTAAAAAAAAGGTAAAAACTACAAAGAAACTAAAAAGAAAAAAACCAACTAAAAACTAATAAAAAAAACTAAAAAAGCTAAAAAAGTAAAAAAACTAAAAAATAAAAAAACTAAAAAAAGGAAACAAAAAGAAAAATAAAGGAGAAAAACAAAACTAAAAAAATTAAATAAAAAAAAACTAAAAAGAAAAAAGAAAAAAAAAACTAAAAAAACTAAAAAAATGTAAAAACCAAAAAAAAACTAAAAAGAAAAAAAGGGGAAAAATGCAAAAATTTATTTCATCATTTACCATTTCAAAAACGAATGTATATACAGACTGGGACACCGGAATACAAATGACGACCGGGACACAGGGAATATAAATGACGACCGGGATACAGGGACACAACTACAACGGGGACGCCGGGGGGCACAGGGGGATATATAAATGACGATGGGGACACAGAGAATGTTCGATTAGCAATCACCATCAACAAAGCTCAAGGGCAATCATTAGAATCATGAGGTATAACTAAAAAAAACTAAAAAAAAGGCAGAAAACTAAAACCTAAAAAAAAGACCAATTCAAAAACGAATGTATATACAGACTGGGACACCGGGACACGAATGACGACCGGGACACCGGGACACAAGGAATATCAATGACGCCCGGGACCCTCAAAGAGAATTCACAGACTGGGACACCGGGACATAAATGACGACCGGAACACATGGAATATAAATGACGACCGGGACACCGGGGGGCACACGGGGATATATAAATGACGACGGCGACACAGGGAATCGTCGATTAGCAATCACCATCAACAAAGCTCAAGGGCAATCATTAGAATCATGAGGTATAGATCTGAATACGGATTGTTTTCCCATGGACCATTATATGTTGCATGTTCAAGAGTCGGTAAACCTGACAATCTATTTATATGCACAGACAATGGGACAGCAAAGAATGTTGTATATTCGCAAGTTTTACGTAGTTAAAAACATATATATATATATATATATATATCTATCTATATTCACAGGTGGGACATAGGGACACAACTACAATGGCGCGTAACTAATATGGCGCGTAACGACTTACGCGCGCGGGGGGGCTTAGGGGGGGCGCAAAACGCCCCCTCCAACTAGGTGTTGGGGTGGCGCAAAGCGCCACCCCAACAGCTAGTATATATATATATATATATAAACTAGCTTTTTTCTTTTTTTTTTCCTTTTTTCTTTTTAGTTTTTTTGTAATTTTTACCTTTTTTAGTTTTTTATTTTTATTTTTTTTGTTTTCTTTTTCTCCTTTATTTTTCAGTTTTTTTCCCTTTTTTAGTTTTTTTTCTTTTTAGTTTTTTTGCTGTTTTTACCCTTTTTTTAGTTTTTTTTTCTTTTTTAGTTTTTTTCTTCTTTTGTATTAATGCTAAAGCCAAGTTTCGAGCCTGGAACCTCTCGGACCTAGAACCTTGAACATAACGCTTTACCTGAAACTCATCGATGCTACGATGCCCTACAATATCCTATCATTTTTTGGGATGGAGCCGACGGCTATCACTTTAATATTAAATTGATGAATCCAGCCACTAACAAAGAAATGAATAAGAAATGCAGTGCAATGCAATGCAGAAAATTATATTTTAAAATGCCGTGAATTGTTTCACCAATTCGTC